>NC_089791.1:43699882-43707382 GCF_040412425.1 Macrobrachium rosenbergii
CAAAATTACTTTTGCATGTGGATTACGTCCCAGTTCCACTGTCTCAGTCGGTTGGTTAGAATGCTGAGGCCTAAACCACGCCTCTTAAGTCCTTTAACACACTACTACACTAAGAATCGTCCTTGCCCCAGGCGGTGTGCTGGCATAAGGCCGGCTCGTCAAAAGCATCTATGAATCTTATTTTGACCAAAACTAAATGTTACTTAGTGTCATTAGGGAATGGAGACCCATTTCTAAGATAATTAACCAACAATTACCGTTTCCCAGACGATAATCCTTTAATTTCAGACCTTGGTCATTTTTTTACATAAACCCCACATTTTCAATCAAGAGTTTTGCGGTGAAAATCATATTATTTTATCATATATTACAATAATACCGAGCATATAGCAATTGTTAATGCAACAAAGGAGTAAAAAGAAGCTTTTTAAATTCTCTCTCTCTCTCTCTCTCTCTCTCTCTCTCTCTCTCTCTCTCTCTCTCTCTCTCTCTCTCTCTCTCTCTCTCTCTCATAATTTTCTGAAAGACCTCCTAGAATGTAGCTGATAACGGCAAACGTGTATTGCTGCCGTTGAAATACAAATAAATAAAGTAAATATAAATATAAATATCCAAAATACAGTAGTTTACATTCCACCAGTGGCGATGTCTTTTGCACACACTCACACCCTCTCTCTCCCTAAACTCCATCTCTCCCTTGCTTCCGTTAATTAAGCGCCCTTATTCCCTATACGAATAAAGAACACGCAACACTTCATGCAATCTCCCGTCTTTCACGCTATCATTACGAAACTAATTGGAGTATCCTGGTTTACTTATTTTAGTAAGTGTAATACTATGTAGAGATAGATAGATAGATAGATAAAGAGAGACTGATAAGTGGATAGTGTAACAAAATATTTTTACACGGGTAACATCTGTATAAATTGTATAAAAAAGTTATATTTTTTTACATGTGTTTTTTCAGGTGCTGCGTCAGTGTTGTTGATGACACTTGACATAAGGGAATCTATAGATGTATAAATGTATGTTATTCGAACAGTTAGAATTAGTCTTCATAAACGTATATCAAACACCAGTCAGCCATAAAATAGACTGAAGATGCTTCAGATATACATTCCAGCATCCCCATCTCCGTCCACTTCTACATCCTTAGTGACACTAACATTTTTTGCACAGACATTGTCTGTATCTGCATCTGCAAAAGAATTAAAAGATGATGTTGCAGATGTTTACAAATGAAAATCAGTGTTATTCGAATACCCATCCCTTGAGGCTTGCACTACCTTAAATACTTTGCACACACGGATACGATGCTCTAAATTCAGTACAAGGGGCCTACAACACGCTTTAATTTGTTTTCTAGGTATGGTAAAGATAAAGCAGTTTTCTGATAGCTTCCCTACACCGGATTTCTCTCTCTCTCTCTCTCTCTCTCTCTCTCTCTCTCTCTCTCTCTCTCTCTCTCTCTCTCTCTTCCCCGGTTCAGTTTCCTTTTTCCCTATCTCTCTTTCCATCTCCTGACTGATAGATCGAGCGGGGAGATATGCCCCCTCTTAAAAGAAAAAGCCTCTGTGCCGGTGAAAGTTGGCCGAGTTAGTGCCATAAAAGGCAGTGGTATTTCGAAAACAAACAGAGCCTGTGGAAATAGTTCACGTGTTTTTCTTTTAAATAGCGTCATTTCATTCAATTTGAATTTTAACCTTCGGCTGAAGAAAAATATGGATGAGTTCCTGCGGGTTTCAGAGGTCTTCGTTAAAAACAAGAGGGTCTGTTTATTATTCAGTATATTCTGTTTATTATTCAGTACATCTCACAGTCAGATTTTACTTGACTTTGAAAAGAATGCGAATCGTCACTTCATAAATGATTGGAATTGTGACTCGGTGTTTCGTTACGGAAATGTCATGAGACAGATATAGTAAGTAAGCATATACTATTTTTTCAGTTGAAAGCCTTTTATTCTAGTAAGCTTCAGAGCTACACATGACAGCAGCCATTCATATATTCATCTGTAAGAGTTGAATCATGGATGAAACGCCCATGCAGTATGCTTCCACATTATCAGTTTTGTGTAGTATATTAGTACAACGAAAACTAATAAATAAAATACAATAGCTACTCCTTGATTTTTCTTTATTTTCACGTTGGATGTAGTATTTTCGGAGCGTGGATATGTTTGGTTAGCAGGGAAGATAAAACATCGCATACTCAGCCAGTTATTTTGACCAATTGATGTTCGCATCAGACTTGTAAGGTCTGTTTCAAATTTCAGCAATGGCTTTTTATGGTTAAAAGGGGCCGTTGGGGTTTAAGTTTACTCTACGCTCAACTGTGCTATTTTGCTTTACTCTACGTTCAATTGTACTATTTTGTTCACGTCATGAAAATAAATATTGGGCTTTGCTGAAGAATTGGTAGGGAATTATTCAGAATTGAAAGCTGGTGCTTGAGGATAGCCTGATTAAAGCGAAGGATTAGAAGCAATTCGAGCCATGAATATATTCTATTTACATACTGGATGCTTCAGGCAATCTGAATTATGTATACAATCCTGCTGTGTTTCAGTTAAACCAATAAAAACTTGTAAAAAAATGCTTTGATCAAGATTCACGTTCGTCAACTCGAAATGGAAAAGGGCAACGAGTCTTAAAAAACAGAAAGTGAAAAAGAGAGAATTTTCAGAACGACGCTGAGGACAATTTTTATGGCCACCCAGTCAGTAGCTTTGAACCAATCGCATTTACGTGATGTCAGCCCCGCTGGAAATACACATCACGGAGGAAATGAGTTTTCCTCATTTGGAAGTCGGCTGCAGTATGTTTAATCCCGTGTTTATACTAGTGTCCTCCATACCAATGAGAGAGCTCTTTCGTACCAGTGGAGATTTCGATATACGAAAATCTTGTCTGTGATAAATAAATGAAAGAAGGAAATTTTACCATTGACCAGCATTTAAAAGTGCAATTCCGTACCAATGAAGATTTCGATATACGAAAATCTTGTCTGTGATAAATAAATGAAAGAAGGAAATTTTACCATTGACCAGCATTTAAAAGTGCAATTCCGTACCAGTGGAGATTTCGATATACGAAAATCTTGTCCGTGATAAATAAATGAAAGAAGGAAATTTTACCTTTGACCAGCATTTAAAAGTGCAATTCCGTACCAGTGGAGATTTCGATATACGAAAATCTTGTCTGTGATAAATAAATGAAAGAAGGAAATTTTACCATTGACCAGCATTTAAAAGTGCAATTCCGTACCAATGAAGATTTCGATATACGAAAATCTTGTCTGTGATAAATAAATGAAAGAAGGAAATTTTACCATTGACCAGCATTTAAAAGTGCAATTCCGTACCAATGAAGATTTCGATATACGAAAATCTTGTCTGTGATAAATAAATGAAAGAAGGAAATTTACCATTGACCACCATTTAAAAGTGCAATTCCGTACCAATGAAGATTTCGATATACGAAAATCTTGTCTGTGATAAATAAATGAAGATTTTACCATTGACCAGCATTTAAAAGTACGAAAAATGAAGATTTCGATATACGAAAATCTTGTCTGTGATAAATAAATGAAAGAAGGAAATTTTACCATTGACCAGCATTTAAAAGAATTCCGTACCAATTTAAAAAATCTTGTCTGTGATAAATAAATGAAAGAAGGAAATTTTACCATTGACCAGCATTTAAAAGTGCAATTCCGTACCAATGAAGATTTCGATATACGAAAATCTTGTCTGTGATAAATAAATGAAAGAAGGAAATTTTACCATTGACCACCATTTAAAAGTGCAATTCCGTACCAATGAATATTTCGATATACGAAAATCTTGTCTGTGATAAATAAATGAAAGAAGGAAATTTTACCATTGACCAGCATTTAAAAGTGCAATTCCGTACCAGTGGAGATTTCGATATACGGAAATCTTGTCCGTGATAAATAAATGAAAGAAGGAAATTTTACCATTGACCAGCATTTAAAAGTGCAATTCCGTACCAATGTAGATTTCGATATACGAAAAATCTTTTATGCGACAAATAAATGATAAAGGAAATTTAACTTTTGGAACAGCATTAAATAGTGTAATATACAACAGATGAAATTTCCCGGATGTTAAAAAAGAGGGAGAACGCAAGGAATTAAAAATGTCTGAAAATGTCAGTTTTCCTCTCTCTGAAATACCACGGCTGCGGGCTTTTGCTAATTATTACCTGAGGTAACGTCCTCTTGTGACGGTCGGAATATCTTTCGGATATTAGTATCAACTGCATAGATTCTGAATCCTTTTATTTTGCTATCTATGGAAACGAACCGTAACCTTTATTAAGTGAAAGTGTTAACCCATTTGATATCACAGGTTGCTTCCAATTTGTAATAACATCTGAATGGACCTGTACATAAGATTTTGTCTTTCTTTTTCGTATAGTTATAACAACACACCTTAAAATTATTCAAAGTCAAGATGGAAAAGAAATTAATTTGTTTTTTTATATTTTTTTCCCCATACAGCTTTGCAATAAAGATTGCCAAAGGAGTAATGGGGGACATTCTGTGGCTAATTCCCACCCTTCCATGCCTGAAAATATTATTTGATCATAAATATCTTTCATCAGAGATTAATATTTTCCCGTCAGTGGGTCTCTCGAGAGTAATGGTAGACATTTCGTGGCTAATTCCCACCCTTCCATGCCTGAAAATATTATTTGATCATAAATATCTTTCATCAAAGATTAATATTTTCCCGTCAGTGGGTCTCTCGAGAACTGAATGGCTCCAGAGTAGTGTAAATTTTCAGTTAACTAAACTAGTTGAAAACTGATTCAACGTTTCACGTATGCTAATTTTTGTTTTTGTATTTTGTCCTGTAGCTTTTTCATATCTTGATATTTTTTCACAATTTCAGTCTTCCCTAAACTACGAAAGCCAAACAAACTATTCATCTCGACTGTTTTCAAATTATTTCGTTCATCTGTTTTACAGAATATAAAGTTTGCCTTTGTAAAAGACAGTTGATTCGTCAGTCAATATGTTTAACATTAGCATCAGCTCGAATACAGCTTTTCCTCCAAACCTTTTTGCTAAGATCCTATTACACTTCATGTTCTATCGGTTTTGCTAATCAACACATCTCAGAAACTCGTCTGTTATTTTACTGTCAGTATATACAGTATATGTATATATATATATATATATATATATATATATATATATATATATATATATATATATATATATACATATATATATATATATATATACATATATATATATATTTATATATATATATATATATATATATATATATATATATATATATATATATATATATATATATATATATATATATATATAGATCAAGCACTTCCATTCGTTGACACAAGTTGACAAACATTTCTTCGTTTTCCTGGAACCCATTACCTCTTTGCCCAGCCATGTGATATTTATTGTCATATTTTTCCTTCTAATAAGCTTTCATACTCCACTATCCTTGCAACTTCTTTTCCTTATCGCCAGTTAACAAAATATCAAACGAAAACAGCAGTCACTTTATGATACACAAACACCCATACCAATCATCCTTTTTTCTTTCTTGTTTGACAAATTAGCACCAAGTTCACCAGTTTTTTCTTTAGCGTCTCTCATTACGCATTACGTAAAAATACTAAATTAAAGGTAAATAGTATGTACTTTTTCATGTCAGTTTGTAAACTAAACCATTCACCCCCATATTAGTGTGAGTTTGAGACAGTGAACGTAGTTGTTGATGCACAAAGGGAAATTAAGATGTTCAACGAAGGATAGGCACCAAAAGTCTTTATGATTAAAAGTAAGATACTTGTGTATGGTGATAGTAATTTGACTGAATGGCTGATCAGGATGAGTACAGGGTTTCTAAAGAATGGAAAGATTCCAATGGAATGGATGAGAAAGAATTGTTTCGCCATATAGTATATATATACATATATATATATAAATATATATATATAATATATATATATATATATATATATATATATATATATATATATATATATATATATATATATATATATATATTATTGTATGACAACAATTTTCTGTAATCCCTTCCTTTGGAATATATATATATATATATATATATATATATATATATATATATATATATATATATATATATATATATATATATATATATATATATATATATATATATAATATGTAATGTGTATGTATGCATGTATAAATATAGGGATATATATAGATGCGTATATGAATTTGATAGTAAAACCAGATTCTTATCACGGAAACCATTTTGTTGGAACTGGTCGGCCACGGTCCATTTTGATCGTGGTATTCTGTTAAAATGTGTTCTCGTGTTAATGTGAAAAAGATAAAACTTCGGTCACATCCTGACGTAGCTGACCCTGTAAGCTATTCATAATGTTAGAGGTAATATTGAATTGGCTTCGAAAAACTGGATCCGAAAATGTCAACGTTAATTATTCAATTTTTCCACGAAAGTGACTGATTATTGCACGGATTTTTTTTATGCGAAATGTGTGTTGACAATAACAAGGTATCGCTAATGACTTTTAACTGTCGTAATTGGTGTATCCCCTCATTTTTCTAACGTCATTAAAGAAATTAATTTGTAAATATAGAAGCATGAATTATGAAGATTTCATCATGGAAGCTAACACTAAGTTCAAACTCTTTCATGTGTAAATGGGTAGGAATTTCTGTAATTGTATATCCATATTTTCATTTGTTATGTTATATTCACATGGGGATAATAGAAGTGTGTAAGAATACGTATTTACATGAATACGTGATTACAGGTAATTTCGTAGTGAGTGATAAACGAAGCAAACAAAAATCGAAAGTGAATAACAGGATTATATCTTCTAGCTCACATTCTTTGCTAATACGAAAAACCGTAGTTACACTCACGAAGTATGATTTTGGTAAGTTTCTCCACACCATTATTAAATTAGCAAGTGCACATTCTAAGCAGTGACTTTTCCTCCATGCCTCTTTACCTTACTGTGTCGACTTTCAGGTGACTCCAATGTGGCACCGTGCCACTCTTGATATAATGCCTTGCGTGTTTTTAGTCATTTAGTAGTTTTGTTACTTATTCATCTCTAGTTTTAAGGACGTAGACAAAACTGAATTTTGACGTTTTGGATACGATTCTCCTTCTTCCGGGATAAATATTTATACATTTAGTGATGGGAGATGGAGAAAATTTTTTTAAATCTCGGCAGAATTATTTTTCGTTATTTATTTTCTCTTTTTAGTCAACGATTGCTCTGAACAAATATTCATAGACATGCAATGAAGTTGGTGAAGTTAGACTGGAAATGTCATAGATCCGTAATTATTTAATAGAGAATATGGTTTTGTTTAATTTATCTTCTACTTATGTATTCATCCTTGCTGATATTGTTTCTAGACGATCGTAACGGGGAATGACAGCATACGCTTATACAGTGACACACTCTA
>NC_089791.1:43712382-43732382 GCF_040412425.1 Macrobrachium rosenbergii
CACTGTTACCTTACTCTTATTTTAGGCAATTAGAAATAATATGTCAACTGTTTTTGGGGACCGTTGTTTTGGTATGTGTATGTTAACGGTTCCTCATTGGACGGGTGGGTACCGTTCTCAGCTAGCACTCTGCTGGCCCCACGTTCGATTCTCCGACCGGCCAATGAAGAATTAGAGGAATTTATTTCTGGTGATAGAAATTCTTTTCTCGCTATAATGTGGTTCGGATTCCACAATAAGCTGTAGGAACTGTTGCTAGGTAACCAGTTGGTTCTTAGCCACGTAAAATAAATCTAATCCTTCGGGCCAGCCCTCTCTAGGAGAGCCGTTAATCAGCTCAGTGGTCTGGTTAAACTAAGGTATACTTAACTGTTCCTCTTAAAGCATTTTCGTTAAGTTTTAACACTGATTGCATGGTACTTTGATAAGAAAGTTTAATGAGAGATGTGGCGGTACGTTGATGAAAACGTTCTTTGACTGGTGCCTAATTTTGCCACGATAAAGAGAATTTAGGCCGATTTACTAAAGAGACGGAAGTAAAGCGTTAATAATAATAATAATAATAATAATAATAATAATAATAATAATAATAATAATAAAATCGAAATAAGGATATGGAATATGCCGATGGAAATTGTACCAATAGTCATAGGAACACTAGGCACGATCCCAAGATCCCTGAGAAAGAATCTGGAAAGAACTAGATGCCGAAATGGCTCCAGGACTCATGCAGAAAATTGTGTTACCAGAAACAGCGCACCTAGTGAGAAAAGTGATGGACTCCTAAGGAGGCAGGATGCAACCCGTAACCCCCCACCATAAAAACCACCCAGTCGAATAGGATGACTGTGATAGACCAAAAAAAATAAGAAAGATGATATAATAATAATAATAATAATAATAATAATAATAATAATAATAATAATAATGATGATGATGATGATGACAGACATATCACAGATAAGTTTCTAAATAGGGCGTTCAGTCCGAACCATTTTGGAACATGCATCTGTTGAATACATTTTCAGAAGTAAATATGAACATAAATCTTTAGTGTAGAAATCTAGCACTATATAATTCAAAGTGACGTCAGTCAATACCTTTATTAGACAATTTACTTACTGCTAGAATGTAAAAGTGTTTGTCTTCAGACCTTCAAGATATTCTCAAGAATAATTCAGCAGTATTGGACACGTCACCCTGTCATGGGTAATAAATTTTTTATACGCTACTTACAATAAAGAATTGAAGTAGATTGTACCATAATTTAGCTGTAAATATTTTGTGAGTGTGTGAGTGAAGAATATTTTGCCCTGCAATAAAAATATCGAACAAAAGCCACCAAGGTCCTCAGTTTCTCTTTAGTTTTTCATAAAAAATAAAAAGGGCAAAAGTTTAGTCCTTTGTTCAAATAAATGTTGGTAAAAAATATTGCATTTTTTCGCCGCTACGAAATTGTAAAATGATAATTTGGTCATTTCAGAATCCGGTGTAATGCAAACAAAATTCTCATAGATTAAATGAACAGGGAGATTTATGATGCTTTTTTGAAAACGTTTCATTCATAAATTCATGACATTTAACAACGTTACGTTAAGATTTACACAGATCGAATTTAATATCGTTACCCTAATGCCCTGATTTCTGTATATATGTATATATATAAAGTATATATATATATATATATATATATATATATATATATATATATATATATATATATATATATATATATATATATATATAATATATACAGTAATATTGTATATATATAGTATGTATATATATATATGTATATACATACTGTATGTATATATATACATATCTATAAAAATGTGTATATATATACATATACACACAGTATGTATATGTGTACATACTGTATGTATATATATACATATCTGTAAAAATGTATATATATGTGTGTGTGAATTCTTGTCACATACAACTTGACATTTTCTATATTCACAAACATTCAGCTACAAACGTCGTTTAGTATCAGATTCACTCATAAGTGATCAGCGATTCGTCACCTGGGAGACTCGAAGCCCCGAATGGTTGAGAAGCGACGACTCTTCAGTAATAGTAACCATAGTTACCATGTACTGATAAGTGACCTGTTGTGTCATCAAGTTAAAAAATAGTTAGGGAATATTTTGACACGTCCAAACTTTGTAAATTGGAACCTTAATTTTTTTTATGGTGAATTTTGCAACAGATTCATTAATATCGCCATCATTCATCATTGTCGCTTCACCAGCGGAACATTTTTTATAAAATAGAGAGGGAAAAAAGATAACGTTTGCTTCATAGAAAGCTCTGTTCGGTAAACTGTACAAAGAAGATAATTCCAGGATAAAATCGAAAATCAGTCCATGCCAGAAATTTTAAATTTGGAGTTCATGTGTTCAAGTTTATTTCGAAAACGAAAAACAGAATATATGAGTACAATCTACTTAACTAGAAAAATGCAGTGATTCAAATTAAGTCAAACAATAGTTACAAGGGAAAGAGACACATATCGGAGAATATAAATAAAAAAAATGCGCCAAAGTTTCTTCGGTGCAACGAGTTTTCTGTACAGCCGCTACAGCGTATACTCAAGGCCACCGAAAATGGATCTATCTTTCGGTGGTCTCGGTATAATGCTGTATCAGCCTCGGCCAATGAAAATTTAACCACGGCCCGGTGGTGGCCTACCCTGTATCGTTGCCAGAAGCACGATTATGGCTAACACTAACCTTAAATAAAATAAAAACTGCAGAGGCTAGAGGGTTGCAATTTGGTATGTTTGATGATTTGAGGGTGGATGATCAACATACCAATTTGTGGCCTTTTACTATCAACAGTTTTTAAGATTTAAGGGCGGACAGAAAGTTAAGTATACCATAGTTTTACCAGACCACTGAGCTAGTTAACAGCTCTCCTAGGAGGCTGGCGAAGGATGAACTTATTTTACGTGGCTGAGAACCAATTTAGTTGCTTAGCAACGGGACCTACAACCTTATTGTGGAATCCAACCGCATTATACCGAGAAAATGAATTTCTATCACCGAAATAAATTCCTCTAACTCTTCATCAATAGGCCGGAGACTCGAACTCGGGCCTAACGAGTGCTAGTCCACGGCTCTGCCGACTCTCCCAACGAAGAGCTAGGGCGGACAGAAAAAGTGCAGACAGAACAAAGTGCGGACGGACAGACAAAAGCCGGCACAATAGTTTTCTTTTACAGAAAACTAAAATCATATAAAAGTAAAGACGAATTATTAACCCAACGTACCTTAAATAGTACCAGCAGAATAGAGACCACTTCGAGAGAGACAAGCCTGCTTTGATGTGCTGGTCGTTTCGACATCGAAATAAAGCGTGCATCATGAGGCCAGAGAACGAAGCATTGTTCGGAAGAAGGCTTCCCGTCCACATAGGGATGACGGCATTAATGGCAGGGCCTTCAGATAAAGCTTTTGTTTTGCCATTGCTGGAATATTTGTTCTCTTGTGTGGATGTCAGAGGCATCGCCGGACCTCTTCATCTTGCAGACAGAATGACTCGCAAGAGAAGCTTCCTTTTTCCCAAATTGTTTCGCTCTTTTCGCCAAACGCTGCCTGCTGCTCAGGGGGTGGCCGCGTTGTTGCAGAGCTGCTGTGTTGGAATTGCAGTTAGTTTTAACATTTCGTTCTTTGTTCGTTTTATCTGCCATTTCGGATCTCTAGTTTGGTTTGTCGTTAGTTGGATTTTCATATGAATGTATATATGTATATTTATATGTATGTATATTTATATATACTGTACATGTATAACTGAATCACGAAAATATGAAACGTGATGAATATATGAATAAAGACTGCTAAGTAAAGGACGACAGTCGAAAGACCTCGCAGTACTCCGGTGTTTCTCTTTGCTTCATGGTGCTGAGTAAAGGACGACAGTCGAAAGGCCTCGCAGCAATCCAGTGTTTCTCTTTCCTTCGTGGATTTTGTCTTTATTTATATATTGTATACCTATATATATGTATATGTATATATATATATATGTATATAATTTTCTGACTCACATCAGAATCGAACCCAAGTCTCTCAAGTGAAAGGCAAGGCTGCCACCAACTGAGAGACCTGGGTCCGATTCCGATGTGAGTCAGAAATTTATTTCTGTTCCACACGTGATTGCGTGATGATTACGTCTCTCTCTCTCTCTCTCTCTCTCTCTCTCTCTCTCTCTCTCTCTCTCTCTCTCTCTCTCTCTATCTATCCTATATATATATATATATATATATATATATATATATATATATATATATATATATATATATATATATATATATATATATATATATATTTATATATATTTATATATATATATTATATATATATAGTACATATTTGTTTGTATATGCATACATATAGATATATACATACATACATACATACATATGAAATATATATACTGTATAATTAAAAATTCAACCCATAACCGTCCTGTAGTAGTGTATGTTTATGCAAATATTTGTATTTCATAGATGTCATTTGCTATTTATTGACCAATCCTGGAGTCACATTTCCTGTAGGTCAAATAAAAATAGCTTTTTGAATAACGGAATTTTCAATATCAGGGCTTGTGGCATTATTGAATTCTTTGTCAAAAATGTTAATCCCCGAATTCTCATTTTTCATGACAATTTCTGGTTTGCCTTCCCGTCGCTTTGTTTTCTAATTCGCGAGAATTCTCTTGCGTGGTGATTTAAAGCGGATTCAAGAATAAGTAGTGTATTAGGTATGGATATACAAGCATAAATAACTATCTCTATAGAATACTCGTATTATCATTGTTATAAATTTTTCATGTGAATCATTTGTACTGCAGTGTTGTTATTATTATTATTATTATTATTATTATTATTATTATTATTATTGTGTATTATCAAAAAAAATACTCGGCTAGTAGCATGAGTCTTCAAATGGAGAAACAAATCCACATTTGTATGAGTACAAATATATTTTAAAGTAAATCACACCAGCCTGTTCAGAATTATTTCTCATTATTATTATTATTATTATTATTATTATTATTATGTGTGTTATTATTATTATCATCATTATCATCATCGTTTTTGTTGTTGTTGCCATTGCTCCTCTGTCATTCTTATCGCCATCTTTTGCTTATTGGCAAGCATTTTAAGAATCGTTTTCATAAACCTATTACTTTCTGTGCTTTTCTTTCCATCAAAATAATCCTGCTAGTATCAAAACTAATTTAAAGGAACGTGGAATTGTTAATTTTTTATTTCCGTCGCTTCTGAAAAGTTCTTCAGTAAAATAACATTTAAGAGGCAATTAAAACCCAAGAATAAGCTTAGCTTCGTTATTTATTCGGTTACCGGTAATTGCTTCAAGCTCCCCTAGTTTCAGGAATAAAAATTCAAGGTTGTTTTTGGAAAAAAAATATAGAAAACAGTGGGTTTAGTATTTTGTAATTATTGGGATTCTACAATTTTATGCCATCTAATTAATTATTGAAGTAATTCTCTTTTTCAAGGTTTGTTTCGCTCAGCTTTTCTGCAATTCGCACTCCATAAAATTTGTTGTCGATATTAGCATTGTTGTCATGTTGCACATGAATGTGAGTTTTCATCACTGTGGTTACTCTTACATATTGCGTTGTAGCCTCTGTGAATTATACAGCTGTTCACTTTCTACATTTCGTACAACTGTTGTGGGTAATAATATGACATCATCTTTCAAGATCATTGCCTCTTTTCTGTTAAACTTCGCGTGATGGATCTGTAATCAGCGTTAATGGCACAGGCTATAGCAGACGATATACATCACCTTGGAAAGACCCAAATCTGATATAAAAAGGAGAAACTGATTTAAGCCGGCAAGATGATGCAGCTTGTTGGGGAAGGTTGAACCTGACTTGTAAAGATGACTAAATTCTCTGTGAAGAATTAGGCCTACCCTCTAAAGACGATATGCCCTTTGTGTAGAAGATACGCCACTTTTGAGAGACTCAGGTTTCGCCTCAAGAAGAGCCAGACCATCTCTGAAAAGATGTGATCTTTTTAGAAAAACCAGACTTGATTTGTAAAGTTGCACCAGGCTTTACTTCAAAAAGATGCACTACTTTGGTGAGAATTAGACTTGACCTCTAAGAAAGATGCATCACTTTTCTAAGAACCAAACATGACCTGTGAAGAATATGCACCACTTTGAAAGAACCAAATGTAACCTCAAAAAAAGATGCACCACCTTGGTGGGAATCAGACTTGCCCTCTAAAGAAGGTGAACTAGTATGGAAGAACCACCCTTGACCCCTAAAGAAGATGCATCATTTTGGTTAGAACCAGACTTGACCTCCAAGGAAAATGCGCCACTTTGAGCAAAACCAGACGACCGCTTAAGATGTACAACTTTGGCGAGAAACTTACTAGACCTCTCAAGGTGCACTGTAGCCAGGACTAGATTTGACCTCTAAAGAAGATGCACCACTTTGGTGAGGTACCTTTCTTTCAGTTAAAATGACGGATGGACACCATTGGTAATGAATACACTATATGCGAGGAGGCCAATATGAAGTAGGATTTTGCAGTGTGAAAATGGGGATTTCATGTGAGCTCTTGTTTTTTCTGCGAATAACTTGTACACATTACTGAATTTTAGAAATGACACTCAAATAAGAACATTATCACTGAATAAGCAGTGATCCTGTTTGGAATAATATCAGCAAGTAAAATAAAATTCTGTGCATTACTGATAATGTATAAACATAAATCCCCAACTGACTCCCCCCCGCCCTCTCTCTCTCTCTCTCTCTCTCTCTCTCTCTCTCTCTCTCTCTCTCTCTCTCTCTCTCATGTTTAAATGATTATATTATTACTGCTGATATATATTGTTCCATGTAAAGAACTGAAATGACCTCCGTCCATGTTTATAAAAGCTAGTATCAAAGAAAAATCTAGCTGTAAGTGTAATCCTAAGTGTTTAATACCATTCCCCAGTCCACGCGAAAAAAAATAATGGCCAGAATTCGGTGACAATTTTAGATTAGAACTTTTAAAAGGCCATTAACAGGGACCTTAGCGAAGCGGGGGTTTGTGGGCGGTTCCTACCTTGAAACTTAGCACCGTAGTCTCGTAGTGAGAAAGAGGAATTTGGACAAAAATTCTCGGAAGAGTTTACTGGAGGACGCTAAGAAGAAACAGGCCAGCCGATTCCTAAGTTTTTTCCTTTTCAGAGAAAAGACCCAAAGCTTAGAATAATCGGTCTATGGGGGAAAAACATCGTTGGGAGTTTTTTAAAGAAGCCATAGAGTTAAGGAAGTTTGCTCTCTCTCTCTCTCTCTCTCTCTCTCTCTCTCTCTCTCTCTCTCTCTCTCTCTCTCTCTCTCTCTCTCTCTCCCCGAAATACTGTTTGCCCTGCCACGTCCAGCTAATCTAACTTTCTCCCGGAAATCAGATGGTCTTAGGTGTGTAGTTTTTCGTTATTTTTTCCCTCTATAGTTGTATGGCAAAGAAAACCACTTTCCAAGAGTAGTTAGTTTCTTTTTCTTTTTTTTTGTGGGGGATGAAGTCGATGTGAGAGTATGATAAAGAACCGAATAGACAAGTAAAAAGAGGTTATAAGTTGCTTCTAACCTTTCAATAATATCAAACTTCTATGATAGTACTGGAGCATCTCAATAGCTTAAGGATTGAAACAAGTATTAACATTGACATTCTGACTTTGGGTTATTAAAAATGACAACGAAAGGTGAGGGAAAGTATGTACAGTATTATTATTATTATTATTATTATTATGTGTGTTATGTGTGTGTATTATTATCCAGAACTCGAACCCTCTTCACATGTAACTAACTTACACGGACCATTGACTTAACATTCAAACTTTTTAAAAAAAGAAGTAATAGAAAGTGATAGGAGAAAGAGAAAGAAAGATCATTTATGAGGAAAGAAAAAATTAATTCAGAAATTAGTAAATAAATAGATAAAAATGTAAGTATATCATTAAAATACGAGGAGAATTGTATACTGGCCATTTAGGTTTTTTTATTTATTTATTTTTTTGTCGTGCCAGACCGTGGGCGAAGGTTTGGCATTGCTAGTATAACGCGTGGGTTAAGCATCTGTAGCTCTCGAATTGCTGTCATACCGGCATGAAGAAATATTAAAGACAACAGTAACAGATTCATGTGGTTTTAGTTTTCTGTAAAAGAAACTATTGCGACGGATTTATCTGTCCGTCCGCACTTTTCCTGTCCGCCCTCAGATCTTAAAAATTACAGAGGCTGAGGGCAGAGGTGGTATGTTGATCACCCACCCTCCCATCATCAAACATACCAAATTGCAGCCCTCTCTAACCTCTTATTTAAAGGTTAAAAGTTAGCCATAATCATACTTTTGGCACCGATTTAGGTTACCAACAACACATTCCACCACCGGACCGTGGCTGAGGCCACCACTTGGCCGAGGCTGAGGCCACCACCGGACCGTGGCTGAAAGTCTCATACAGCATTATACGCTGTACAGAAAACTCGATCGCGCCGAAGAAACTTCGGCGCATTTTTTACTTGTTTATATTTTGTATTAAACAGATTTCAATATTTGGCAACTCTCTCTCTCTCTCTCTCTCTCTCTCTCTCTCTCTCTCTCTCTCTCTCTCTCTCTCTCTCTCTCTCTCTCTCTATTTTAAACAATTGTTTCGTTTTCCATTTTGCTAACATGTTTACAAAAAGTTCAAAATTTGACTTCCCTTGTCGTCATATGTAGTTTCAATCCGTTATCATATCATCTGCTTGGTTTAATTGAACAATAATTTTTGACAAACACCTTAGTGTAGTCTATCTAATTGTTTGCATTTTACTTCTTCTTCGAATGTTTTTCACTGATATGCATCTCATTCTGCCTCTTCATCTAGTCTGCTGGCATTCTCTTGCATATTATTCCACCTTGAATTCAGCATCGTTCTAAATTCCCATGTCTTCTTTCTGTATTAGCGCCTTCGATTCTTACTCTTTTACCTGTCAGTTCCGTAAATGTGCTCTTCATTTATATAATAATTTTTCATTGCATTTGTGTAAAGTGAAAAACGCATCTCATTTTCGCCTTTGACCTGAAGAATGGACGATCCACTCTTATTGGAGGCATATGGACAGATCCACTCTTATTGGAGTCACATGGACAGATCCAGTTTTATTGGAGGCATATGGACAGATCTAATTTTATTGGAGGCGTATGGACAGAGACACTCATATTGGAGGCATATGGACAGATCTTGTGTTATTGGAGGCATATGGACAGATCCAGTTTTATTGGAGGCATATGGACAGATCCAGTTTTATTGGAGGCATATGGACAGATCCAATTTTATTGGAGGCATATGGACAAAGCCACTCTTATTGGAGGCATATGGACAGATCCAGTTTTATTGGAGGCATATGGACAGATCCACTCTTATTGGAGGTATATGGACAGATCCACTCTTATTGGAGGCATATGGACAGATCCAGTGTTATTGGAGGCATATGGACAGATCCAGTTTTATTGGAGGCATATGGACAGATCCAGTTTTATTGGAGGAATATGGACAGATCCAATTTTATTGGAGGCATATGGACAGAGCCACTCTTCTTGGAGGCATATGGGCAGAGCCACTCTTATTGGAGGCATATGGACAGATCCAGTTTTATTGGAGGCATATGGACAGATCCAGTGTTATTGGAGGCATATGGACAGATCCAGTTTTATTGGAGGCATATGGACAGATCCAGTTTTATTGGAGGCATATGGACAGATCCAATTTTATTGGAGGCATATGGACAGAGCCACTTTTGTTGGAGGCATATGGACAGATCCAGTTTTATTGGAGGCATATGGACATATCCAGTTTTATTGGAGGCATATGGACAGATCCAATTTTATTGGAGGCATATGGACAGATCCAGTTTTATTGGAGGCATATGGACAGATCCAGTTTTATTGGAGGCATATGGACAGATCCAGTTTTATTGGAGGCATATGGACAGATCCAGTGTTATTGGAGGCATATGGACAGATCCAGTTTTATTGGAGGCATATCTACAGATCCAGTTTTATTGCAGGCATATGGACAGATCCAATTTTATTGGAGGAATATGGACAGATCCAATTTTATTGGAGGCATATGGACAGATCCAGTTTTATTGGAGGCATGTGGGCAGATCCAGTTTTATTGGAGGCATATGGACAGATCCAGTTTTATTGGAGGAATATGGACAGATCCAGTTTTATTGGAGGAATATGGACGGATCCAGTTTTATTGGAGGCATATGGACAGATCCAGTTTTACTGGAGGCATATGGACAGATCCAGTTTTATTGGAGGCATATGGACAGATCCAATTTTATTGGAGGCATGTGGGCAGATCCAGTTTTATGGGAGGAATATGGACAGATCCAGTTTTATTGGAGGAATATGGACAGATCCAGTTTTATTGGAGGAATATGGACTGATCCAGTTTTATTGGAGGCATATGGACAGATCCAGTTTTATTGGAGGCATATGGTCAGATCCAGTTGTATTGGTAGCCTTAGTTTGTCTTTGAAAAATTGACAGTCAGTGGAACCTATACTATTTAAATATTTCTGCAGAAGTAAATTCCTAGTACGTTATTTTTTTTTAAATGAGATAATAAATACTCGAAATTTAAAGCAACGTAACCCCACCCCCGCCTTGTTTCACTTTAATAATAAAATTTTCAGAAGATAACTATTTATTTCACAAGTGAAACTTTTTTTCAGATATTCAGACCCCTGATCGAAATTTGAAATGTAAAAATAATAACGAAGTCAAGGATCAGTCGAATTTGATCATTTTTTTTTTAACCATCACTCCCAGGCTGTGGAATTCTCAACCCTAAATCACTCAACTTGCATTTCTTGAAGACGTGGGTTTGATATCAGTTATAAAGTCAACTAATAAACTTTTTTTTTTTTCCTTTCAGGACCCCGCACTGGTCACTAATCTTCAGGTCCACGCCGAAAGGTAAGAATACTTGTTCAGTACTAATTCAGTCCAGACAGTTGCATTAGACTCCACGTACGTATCTTCGCAAATTCCTAGTTGTCTGCACATCTCCCTCGCTGTCCAAGATGTTCAACATCCTTCCGGGATATCCTTTCCCTCTCAGGAATTCTGGAACAGATTCTCTCTCCTGCATCTTTGTCCTTCCGAGATATATATCCTCGGTCGGCACTTTATTGCACTTTCATCCTTTTATCTCCTTTGCAGCTGAAGGCGTTTCTTTCTTATATGCAGATTTGTTCTGCCATGCTTCTACGAGTGGGCATGCATATGCATATCCACGCGGATGCATTCATATGCCTACACATACACTCATACGCAGATTCTGAATGCATGTGTATACTGCATGTGTGTGTTTGTGCAAGTGTGTGTAGCATATATACCTCAAGTATTTTCCACGATGAACTCAAAACTATATGTGAAAATATACATTCTTCCTCGATTTTTCTGGATTTTGGAGGATGGATGAGAGCCGTGCGCATAAAACTTCCGCTGCATTGGGTGCTTCATACAGTAGCTTGTGTGTGTGTGTGTGTGTGTGTGTGTGTGTGTGTGTGTGTGTGTGTGTGTGTGTGCCTATGAGAGAGAGAGAGAGAGAGAGAGAGTATGAATTATATGACAATTTTTTAAGCAATTTTTGTGAGAAAATTCACTTTTCCGTGAACTGAATATTTGTGACTTATTTGAACTCCATAGGCGACTTTTCCTGTCCCGTTAATTCATTTGCTAATTTATAAATTTCCCCTTAATGATTTCCCGATTCGGATGAAATATGCAAATCTCACTTCATTCGGTCTTTGTATTTATATTTATTAATTTTCTTTTGACCCCCAAATTGGTTGAATGCCTTTTTCAATAGCTTTCTTGCATTTTGCATATATGCAAATAAACTCAAGGGGAGAACAATTGCTGACCCGGAATGCCAGTGAAAATAGATATCAGATAACGGTACTTATTGCAAAAGTTGCTCTCCAAATATCTGTCAATGAAATGTTTGACTTAAGTAACTAAAAGTGAGAAAGAATAGTCTGTGTATTTTTCGAATGGCTACCATCCCCACTTCTTTATATTTCATATACAGTATTTTAATTGCATAATTTTGGTAAGCTATATCAATATTTAAGACGATATTTATGTCTAAGATGAAAAAAAGTTAAGTATACCTTAGTTTAACCAGACCACTGAGCTGATTAACAGCTCTCCCGGGGCTGGCCTGAAGGATTAGACTTATTTTACGTGGCTAAGAACCAATTGGTTACCTAGCAACGGGACCCATAGCTGATTGTGGAATCCGAACCACATTGTAGCGAGAAATGAGTTTCTATCACCAGAAATAAATTCTTCTAGTTCTTCATTGGCCGGCCGAAGACTCGAACTCGGGCCTAGCAGAGTGCTAGCCGAGAACTCTACCGACTCGTCCAACGAGGAACTATGTCTAAGATGAAACAGGTGTAGTTATAATAAGAACAGATCATTAAGATCTGATTTATTTACGCATTGGGAGGACGCATCTACTATGGTCTTCGACACCGATCAAATTGACTTATTTTGAGCAATCTCTATGTCAAATAACAGCTAGGTTAAAAGGAGACCTTACGTGTCAAGTTGAGATTAAAAATATGATGATTTCACTCAGACTCCCTTATTTTGCGAAAGCCACGGTAGATTGAGACAGAACTTCATACGAAATTAATACAGTAGCATCTTTAAAAAAACAATGAAGTATTTGAGTTATATTAGCTCAAGGGCTTATAGAGTTATATTAATATATAACTCAGAGAGTTGTATGTTAATATAACTCTTTGAATTACAGTTACAGTTTTAGTGATTTTATTTAATTAAATTTTTTCTGTGCTTCTGTAATTGTTTAAATCTGTGGCAGTGAGTTATATTAATATATAACTTTTTGAGTTATATATTAATATAACTCAAAGAGTTATATATTAATATAATTCACTGCCACAGATTAAAAAAATTACAGATGCATACAAAAATTTAATTAAAGTCACTAAAACTGTAACTGTAACTCAAAGAGTTATATTAATAAATAACTCTTTGAGTTATATATTAATATAACTCTATAAGCCCTTGAGTTAATATAACTCAAATAATTCATTGTTTTTTGAAGATTCTATTAATTTCATATGAAGTTCTCTGTCAATCTACTGTGGCTTTCGCAAAATAAGGGAGTCTGAGTAAAATCATGTTTTTATGAAAGCTATTGAAAAAGGCATTCAACCAGTTTGGGAGTCAAAAGAAAATTAATAAATATAAAGACGAAGACCGAATGAAGTGAGATTTGCATATTTCATCTGAATCGGGAAATCATTAAGGCGAAAAATATAAATTAGTAAATGAATTAACGGGACGGGAAAAGTTATATTAATATATAACTTTTTGAGTTATATATTATTATAACTCAAAGAGCTATATATTAATATAACTCACTGCCACAGATTTAAAAAATTACAAATGCATAAAAAATTTTAATTAGTAAAATCACTAAAACTTCCTTATTTTCCGGGCATTCCAGAGTAGGGTTAGAAGAACCTCGTAAGCAAAAATTAAAATAGAAACATAAAATCACAAAAACTCGTTTATTTCTGTCCACTGCCGAGGGTTGAATTTGTGAAAAGGAATAGCCCCTATGGAAGGGTAGGGTTACCTACGCATAATTAAGCAATGACTGGGACCAGGCAACGAGATCGGTTTATCAAGTCAAGTCTCATATTTGCCGATTATGTAGTGATGCCTTTCTTGCAGTCGGACACTTACCAATAGGAGTGAGACGCTTCTTCAATGTTTTTTTGTATGTTTATATAAAAAATTAAATAGGCATGATCATGTTACACCTACATAAAAGGAAAAATGTAACATAAATACCACCGTGATCTTCAAATTCTCAAGACGTCTTCATCAGCAATAAACACCTCACAATACTTCAGAGAATTTAAAAAGCCGACTCGGGGAATTCTTTTGAAAGAGAAAGTTGCCGGTTCATGAACAAAACATCTTCACTGCATCCACACAAGCGAGAGAGAGAGAGAGTCGGTTTTTTTCATTTTCCTCAGAAAGATGTCGTTGGGATGAGAGGGATTCTGAGGGGGTCAGGTGCAGGAAGGAGTTTGGAAAGAGAGGAAGGATTGTTTATGACCGTAAGAAGGAAGGGAATCCTTCCGAGTGAAAGATAGAGAGAGTGTGGGGATGGGTTTGGGGGTTGGAGGTTGGTGAAGGGAGGAGGAAGGGAGGGGGTGAGATGGAGTTATGGATTTTTGGAGAATTGATGAAACCTGATGGAGCTTTTTACAACAGCGCTGAAAACTTCCGCTGCGAGAAAATTAAAGACTTCACCATCTTTATCTATTTATTTTATCCCGCTATATATTTATTTATTAACTTAATGAATGATTGGTGGAGTTATTTATTTTTATCTATTGCCCCTAATGAAACAAACAAGCACTATCCAGTTCGTAAATGTTTGACGTACTATACTTCTTGTTGTAGTTTTCTGTGAAAGAAAATTATTGAGATGCCTTTGTCTGTCCATCCGTACTTTTTCTGTCCGCCCTCAGACTTTAAAAACTACTGAGGCTAGAGGGCTGCAAGTTGGTATGTTGATCATCCATCATCAAATCATCAAACATACCAAATTACAGCCCTCTAGCCTCAGTAATTTTTTTTATTTTAGGTTAAAGTTGGCCATAATCGTGCGCCTGTAACGTATAGGACGGCCACCACTGTTCTGTATTGAAAAAGTTTCTGACGCGGGTCATACAAAGAATATAAACACTACAGTTAAACTCGATTGCGCCGAAGAAACTTCGCGCATTTTTTACTTGTTTTCTTTTATTTTCACGCCATTAACCATCTTCCTCTGTTTCTAGTTATATTATATATATATTATATATATATATATATATATATATATATATATATATATATATATATATACTATATATATATATATATACATATATATATATATACATATATATATATATATATTATATATATATATATATATATATATATATATATATATATATATATATATATATATATATATATATATATATATATTATATATATATATATATATTGATTATTATTGATTGATTAATCAGTTTGTCTATCCATTGCCCTTTTATGAAATAAACAAGCACTATCCACTTCCTAAATGTTTGACTTTTCATACTTCTCAGTTTTTAGTTTTCTGTAAAGGAAACTATTGGAGATGGCTATTTGTCTGTCCGCTGCACTTTTCTATGTCCGTTCTGGATCTTAAAAACTACTGGGCTAGAGGGCTGCAAATTGTGCTGTTGATCATCCACCCTCAATCATCAAACATGCCAAAATTGCAAGTCCTCTAGCCTCAGGAGTATTTTAAAATTTTATTTAAGGTTAAAGTTAGCCATAATCGTGCATCTGGCAACGATATAGGACAGGCCACCTGCCGAACCAGGTTAAGTTTCATGGGTCATACTATTACAGCATTATATCGAGACCGAAAGATAGATCTACTTTCGGTGGCATTGATTACACGCTGTACAGAAAACTCGATTGCGCCGAAGAAACTTCGGCGCATTTTTTACTTATCTTCACGCCATTTATTCAGATTAATGCCGTTTATTTTTCCGTAGCCATTCTCGAAGCATGAACAACTCTTTAAAATAAAGTGCCATATGTTTTCGGCCTCTCGTGCCATTTCACACCACTGCCAAAGGAGTCTGTGCGTGATGACTTCTCTAAACAGAGCTCCTGAGTTCGACAATAACATACGCGGAACGGAAGAAACCACGACTTATTCCTCTCGACAGCTTAGTGGCTGACGTCAGCTGTCGTTGTGTGCGTGACTTAGTGTTGCGAGACACGAATTCGAATCTTGGTCAAAGGAAATTATATTTTCTGCGCATAAAGCATAACTCCTGTGTCATATGCGACCAAGATGCAGTCGCAACAATAAAAATAATGTTTTTTTTTTTTTTTTTTTGCAAAATATTTATTTTCTCTCCAGCAGCTTCTGGTCGTGATTGACAGAATCGAGTTTGCATCGAGGTTTTAAGTAAATGCTGTCATGAGTGTTTTATGCAGTTAAGTCCACTTAGCGGTTTTAACTAAATTCATAAATACAAAGCCGATTAAAAGTGTGGAAATGCTATTTTATTTTATTCAGCTAAAACGATGACGACCTACTGAAGTGGAAGGAAGGAGACAGTATTTTATGAAATGATGAGGATATCTCACGTCACTAGAGCAGTGCCGTTAGTGCACCTCGCGCTGTGCACTGTAGACATTACTTAAGGGTTTTGCAGTGTCCCTTCGGCCCCTGGCTGCAACGCCTTTCATTCCTTTTACTGTACCTCCATTCATATTCTCTTTCTTCCGTCTGACTTTCCACCCTCTCTTAAAAATTGTTTCTTAGTGCAACTGCGAGGTTTTCCTCCTGTTACACCTTTCAAACATCCTTTACTCTCAATTACCCTTTCAGCGCTGAATGACCCCATAGGCCCCACCGCTTGGTCTTTGACCTAAATTTTATAATCCATTCCTTCGACCAGTCAGAAATAAGATTAATGAGTCAGTAATATTAGCTGGGAGTATTTACCGTCCCCTTCCAGAAAACAGGCAACATTATGAAACCGAATTAATATTGGTAAAAATTTTAGCGTAAGAGAAATGAAGGAAAAATGTGTTACTTATCTTATGGAGTGTAACCGTTATTATAATCAGCAGTGCATTGATAAAAAAAGTAGACAATGCAGCGTATAATCAAGGCCACCGAAAATAGTTCTATCTTTTCTGTGGTCTCGGTATATCGCTGTATGAACCATGGCCCATGAAACTTTAACCACGGTCTGGTGTTGGCCAGAAGCACACACAGTGGCTAACTGTAACCCAAATAAAATAAAAACTACTGAGGCTAGAGGCTGCAATTTTGGTATTTTTGATGATTGGGGGTGGATGATCAGCATACCACCTTGCAGCCTAGTCTCAATGGCTTTAAGATCTGGAGGGGGGACAGAAAAAAAAAAGCACGGACAGAATAAAGTGCAGACAGACATACAAAGCCGGGCTCCAGTAGTTGGTAGAAAACTAAAAAGGGGATCGTCATCTTTGCAGAAAAAAAATGAAATATTGACGAGTTTGGCTCTTAAAAAGGCTTCTGGCATCCATATTGCCTTGCAAGTTATTTATCACTGTCAGACGAGAGACGGAAAAAGAGTCCTAGTTTCAGCCCGCGTTTTAAAACTGCAGCCGTTTATGTGAAGAGGTTTTTCTACGGCAGAATCAGAGACAGGTTGCCGTTACTAAATATGGACCCTAAAGATTGAATATATATATATATATATATGTTTATATATATATATATATATATATATATATATATATATATATATATATATATATATATATATATATATATAGTCCCTACAATAATAATATATATATATGTTCATTGAATAAGTTTATATATATATATATATATATATATATATAAAGTATATAAATTTATATATATTTAAATGTATATATGTATATATATATATATATATACAAATAGATATATATATTTACATACATATATATACTGTATATAAAATATATGTGTATGTATGTATGTATGTATATATATATATATATATATATATATATACATATATATATATATATATATATATATATTATATATATATATATATATATATATATATACAATACGAATCATATATACTGAAGAAAGGCGGAGTAAGTGGCAAGCGAATAGTTTCTCATAAAGCCAACAGATGGCGTCTGAGCTGTGTTCATTATATGACGTTAGCAAGTCCAGTCGTGTGTATACCATGCAGGACAGACAGTATTTAATTAATTAGTGTCTTCGCTTCATGTGTTCCTGGGAAATACAGGAGATCATGTTATTTTCGTTTAAATCTCATATATTTCAATTTTTTTTAATATGATATATTCCTTTGATATACTATAAACGAAACATACTTTACGGTCTATGATACGATATTTGTTAATATAACGTTAATTAGTTTTTCAGAGCCGTTTAGTAGCGTTGCCTTTCTCGCGTTGTGATTTTAGACTATTAAATCAAAAAGAAAATAATGTGATACTTCATTTCCTTAATTCTATTCTCCTTACAGTCTTGCAATAATTAATTTTGTATTAATATACATAATATTATATATATACTCTATATATATTTACATATATATATATATATATATATATATATATATATATATATATATATATATATATATATGTATATGAGTATATGTTTTTTCTTTCCATGTGTGTTTCACCCCTACACTCAAACGCATTCATATATATATATATATATATATATATATATATATATATATATATATATATATATATATATGTATGTGTCATATATGTGTATGTGTGTGTGTGTGTGTGTGTGTATGTATGTATGTATATATATAAAATCACATCTTGAAGGGAGTAGAAAGATGCAGAAGCACTGATTTGGGCATTTATTTTTCCAACGTTTCGTAATTATCTTAATTACATCATCAGGGTTCTTACTGATACATAGAATATATATATACATATAATTTATATATACTGTATATACATAAAGTATGTGTCATACAAATATGTTTTTGTATGAGTTTATTCCAAATTCACGATGCATGCATGCTTTCAGGAAATGCATTCAGGTTAAAAAAAAAAAAATTGGACATCAAGGCCAATCGGCTGACAATGCTAAAAACGGCCTTGTCCCATAATCCATATTTTTCAAAGCTCCGCGCGACCCGTAACGTTCCCAGAATGTAAATACTGTCGTTCGTAATCCCGCATATTTTGAAAAACGTTCGTCGCTTTATCTCGCTCTCTTATGTTTGTGCTTTTAAGGCTTTTAACCGCTTTTTATTTTACTTGCTTTTTTTTTTTATTCGTGAATGGCTCGCTTCATTTACACCCCAAATTATTTCTTCCACGCGCACGGATGCCGTTATAAGGTGTCATTGTGAAAAAATGGAAATGCCTTTATCAGGTGTGTTCAGATAAAACTTAAAACTTCGACAGCTTTTTCATTTTCTGAATTACGTGTTGAATTTTTTTTTTCATTCCAGTCGAAAATAACATTGTTTATTACTCACCAACATTTTAATGAATTATTCTAAAAAGAAAGAGAATTTTCCTTTTTGCGTTCGGTTTATGTTGTCGTGGAAAGTCATTTCATATTAAAAAAAAAGGCATTATAACAGAGAGAGAAAATTATAGCATCATTTTCCCCGTATTAGTTTTCCCCTTAGTAAAGCCGTGATGGCTTCTGCTTTAAATCTTTTCCATTCATTTTTTTTTATCTATTAATCCCTCTTACTCCATTCTTTCTGTCTGTCCGCTTAAGGGCCTAGAAGGCAAAAAAAAAAAAAAAAAGCCCAAACTAAAAATAATAGAATAAGTCATTCCTGAGGGTACTAATAAAAACAGGTAGTTGAGATAAATAGGGGAAGTTATTCAGTTAGAGATAATGTCAATCGTGAACATTCACCTTTGATATATAGATTGTTTTATAGGTATGATTTATATAGATGGATGGGCGAATGGTTTGATTTAGACACCATTTAGCACTACCCCGTAGGTGGGTAGTGGTGTCAGTGCACCTCACGTGGTGCACTGCAGGCATTACTAAAGGTTCTAATACACGCTCCTTGACCTCTGTAACGTGGCCCGATTGCCACTCAGGGCCATTTCCATGCCACACTGATCCATTGCTTGCCCTTGGGCTGCATTTTTCTCAGTTTGGGGCAAAAGTCCGTTTGCTGCAATCCCGTTCATTCCTTTTACTGTATCTCCGTTCATATTCTCTTTATTCCATCTTGCTGTCCATCCTCTCCTAACGGTTATTTCATAGTGCAACTGCGAGGTTTTCCTTCTTTTACACCTTTGTAACCTTTTACGCTCAATC
>NC_089791.1:43737382-43767382 GCF_040412425.1 Macrobrachium rosenbergii
TAAATAAATACATAGGTGTGCAATGTATATATATATATATATATATATATATATATAGCCTATATGTTTAAATATAAATACATAGGTGTATAATGTATATATATATATATATTTACGCGCATGTGCATGTGCCTAACATATAATGTATTTCAGAGGTTTGGCTGATACCCTAAATCCCGTTTTATTGACTCAGGTTGATAGCTGGCGTGTGATTGAAACGGCAGCGTTCCCTTTCCCCTTTGAACAAACTGTTGCTTGATGAAGAATGGGGATAATCAACATTCCTCCTCTCGAGTGTGAAAATTAAACGTTTCTACAGAAAATATATAATAAACGTTTTCTTAGGAAAATACGAAGACGTGTTCTGAGAGAGCCTTCCAATACGGCTTTTTTATTATTTCGGATTTATTTTGGTCGTTATTATTTTTGCTTAGTCTCTGACCAGTTTTTTTTTTCTTTTTCACTATAACTCTGTTACATTGTGAATATAATATTTCGAAAAGATTGCGCAGTTTTTTCTTTTTTTAGTTTGGCCTTTCCATATAATTAACTTCATTCCTTTGAAATAAAGGTTTCCTAATAACTATGCGCTTCGTTACATTTAGCTGCTGAATAAATTAATTTTACCTTGATGTAGGTTTTTATTTGTATAAAAATAACTCGGGTAATCATTAACGTTTTTCAAGCACATATGAATAAAATTTGTCATCTTTATTTTCAATGCAAATTCACACATTTCTGAATTTACTGTTTTTTTTTATGAGATCGAAGCTAAAATATTACTAAATGAACTTATAACATGTTGTATTTGATAAACCTCAAGAAACGTATAACTTGGATGTGTTTGATAAACCCAAACAAACCTATATCATGGATTTGTTTGATAAACCTCTGTTACTTAAAAGATGCTCATAGCATTTTATGAATGATGAAGACTTTTAAATTAGATTTATTCAACGGCGTAGTATATCTGCATCTTGGACGAACAAAACTGTACAGATTTCTCGTCAAAATAATGTATGACGTTATAGTGTACCGTCAACTTTTTCGAACTCGAGATAAAATTGACCCCACCACACATAAACGCTCCGACGTTCATGCATATCCTGAACATTTTTAATTGATGTAATGCAACACCTGGCAGCGACAAACCTGTATTGCCTTGACCCCTATTCGTATGTTGTAAATTTCAGAGATCGAAAAGGACTAGAAGGTCAAGGTGGCGACACCAATGGGCAAAGGTAAAATAAGATTAAAAAAACAAAAAAAGTTCCTTGAAGAGGCTAATGAACGTTATCTTCTTTACCCCAAAATTTTCTTCTTCTTCTTCTTCTTCTTCTTCTTCTTCTTCTTCTTCTTCTTCTTCTTCTTCTTCTTCTTCTTCTTCTTCTTCATAATAATAATAATATGTAATAATAGTGATAATAATCGACGTTTAGAAAAGCCGCTCGCATCAGTAATTTTTGTTATCTGGCTAAATAACAGAAACTCAACAAAGTGAGGAAGAAACCCATTTCCATAAATTTTCCGAGGTTATAGAAAAAAACCTTTTCATACCGTATTTGCTAGCGTTACATTTTCACATAATAATCACTTCACGTAGCATCAACAACTCATCTAAGGAAGTTATTTTTCAGAATTATTTATGAGAAACTATTTTCCACATTATTGCGGAGCCAGACAGATTTTGACAGTCGACTCTAACAGCTCGAATCTTTTGTTTTTCCCGGTGGAAGCGATCGCTCGCTCCGATAATGAGGGTGATCTCGGGAAGACCTTCGAGCAGCTCTTAAGATCTTGCATCAATATTGACGGCCGTCTCGTCCCTTGTTTAAAATGACCTGACACATGCAATCCCGTTTCAGAAAAAGAAGCAACAGCAAGACGATGAAGTCAAGTTCTGCTAATGTTTTTTTTCACTCTCTTTTTTCCCTTACTGTTTTCTCGTTATGTTCGATGAGGTAAAAAAGAAAAAAAGCTTGAGGGGGAGAATGCCGTCCAATAAGAAGAGTGTCAATTTCGACCCTGACGTGAAAGGTCGAGATAAGGGCGATGTGGCAAAGGGGAAAGAGGAAATTAATTACTTGCAGGGGGAAAAATCTGATAAACCCTTGGAAGAGAAACAAATGGAGAAGACTGCTTCTGACTCGACCAAGCAACGGACAGACAAAGATGAGAATTCGAGATACAGGCTACAGAAACCTTGGATATCGTTGAAGAAATCATTTTTAATAGAAGATTGACAGAAAAATTTTTTAGAGAAGATACAGAGGCATTGATAAAATATTTTTTAGTAGAAGAAACACTGAATACAAAAGGTACTTACAAGTGAAATAGCATTGAGATAGTTAAGCAAAATTTTTTTTGTTGGTTGAACATGCCAGTTGCTAAAGTTAGACAGAAAATGTTGCTCGAACATACAAAAGTGGATATTAAGTATAGGGACAGTGAAATAGAAAAACTGAATTGGAAGAGGTTATACTAGGAGTATTGTTGAAAGTAACAAAGATATTTTGCAAGAAAATGAGCACTGATATATTTGAAAGAAAATATACTAAGAGTACTGATATATTTAAAAGAAAATATACTAAGCACTGATATAGTTGAAAGAAAATATACAAAGAGTACAGAAAGAAAAAATATACAAAGACGATATATTTGAAAGAAAATTTTTTGAAAGAAAATGCTGGTTGAAAGAAAATATACTAAGAGCACTGATATATCAATGAGCACTGATAAAGTTAGTTGAAAGAAAAATAGAAAAGCATATTGCTCTAAGAAAAAGGTGACAATAGTTAAAAATGGACTGACATAGAAAGAAAGTGTACTAAGATCACTGATATAGTTGAAAGAAAATATACAAAAAGCACTGAATAGTTGGATATACTAAGTATATAGTTAAAGATATACTAAGAGGGACAGTGATATACTAAGAGCACTGATATAGTTGAAAAAATATACTAAGAGGATGTAACTGAAAGAAAGCTACTGTGTTGATATAGTTGAGAAAGAAAAAATGTACTAAGCATTGATATAGTTAAATAAAACTACTAAGAGCTACTGTTATGTACTAAGTTGAAATAGAAAATATACTACGAGCACTCATACTAAGAGCACTGTATAGTTAAGAGAAAATATACAGTTGAAAAGAAAATATACTAAGAGCACTGATATAGCTCTGATATAGTTGAAAGAAAATATACATATAGTTAGAAGCAAATAAAGAGCACTGATAATAGTTGATAGAAAACTAAGAGCACTGATATAGTTGAAAGAAAATATACCAAGAGCACTGATATAGTTAAAAGAAAATATACTAAGAGCACTGATATAGTTGAAAGAAAATATACTAAGAGCATTGATATAGTTGAAAGAAAATATACTAAGATTGATATAGTTGACAGTTGAATAGTTGAAAGAAAATATACTAAGAGCACTGAATAGTTGAGCTATGATACTGATATAGTTAAAAGAAAACATGATATAGTTGAAAGAAATACTAAGAAATAGTTGAAAGAAAATATACTAAGATCACCGATATAGTTAAAAAACATACTAAGAGCACTGATTTGTTGAAAGAAAATATAAAAGAAATATAGTTAAAAGAAAACATACAAGAGCACTGATATAGTTGAAAGAAAATATACTAAGAGCACTGATATAGTTGAAAAGAAAATATACTAAGCACTGATATAGTTGAAAAAAAATACTAACGTTTAAAAATATACTAAGAGACTGATATAGTTGAAAGAAAATATACTAAGAGCACTGATATAGTTAAAAGAAAACATACAAAGAGCACCGATATAGTTAAAAGAAAACATACTAAGAGCACTGATATTGTTGATAGAAAACATACTAAGAGCACTGATATAGTTAAAAGAAAACATACTAAGAGCACTGATATAGTTGAAAGAAAATATACTAAGAGCACTGATATAGTTAAAAGAAAATATACTAAGAGCACTGATATAGTTAAAAGAAAATATACTAAGAGCACTGATATAGTTAAAAGAAAGTATACCAGGAGCACTAATAAAGATAAGAAAAAATAACGTTTAGAGAGATAGAGCAACCAGATGGACTCATATCTCTGAAAAATTCTGACATAGACTTCCATAGGCACTGATATAGTAAAGGCTATTCAGGGCACCAGTATGAAAGCAGAACAGTTTGACAGAGGGACTCAAGGCACCGATATCTCAAAGAAGAGTTGAAATGTTGACGGAGAAATCATCTTAATAAATGCAGCAAGAAGCACCGATATGGCAGACGAAACACAGATGTAGAGGAAGAATATTCTCGTTACCTATCGCATACTAATACAAACTAACAAAAACGTTGCTATAGACGAAGAAAATGTTGATAGAGGATACCAATAATTCTGATATAAAAGAAGAAAAATACGTAATGGACAGAGATGCACCGTAGATAAGACTGAAGATCCTAATCTCATATACATAGGAAAAACCAAAACCAAGAAATGGTTTCTTTTATCAAAACAGCTGTTTCAAAAAACCAAGAAATGGTTTTCCTTTATCAAAACAGCTATTTCAAAAAACCAAGAAATGGTTTTCCTTTATCAAAACAGCTATTTCAAAAAACCAAGAAATGGTTTTCCTTTATCAAAATAGCTGTTTCACTTTAGAAAAAAATCGTTATGTGACGGAGAAATATCCTGAAAATGAAAGGGTAAGTGTAATTGGGATATTTTCTGCTTATGGATTAAAACGGCAGGCGTGAATTCTGTGCTTTCTTTTGTTTTTCCAGCCATAATTAAGAAGATCGCATGCTGAATCGCTGATAAAGGATCATAAACTGATAATACTAATTGCTGGTCGGAAAGTAATTGGATGCTAACGTCATTACGAACATGTTGACGGTTGTCAAAATAAAAAAAAAATAGCGTTTGATTAGGAAATAAGTAAAAGGAAGGCATTTTGCACCCAGCTTCATTAAGTTAGTTCTTAAAATAGAACCTTCGACCACGTTTCTTCATCGTCATTAAAATTGTATTGCTAAAAGATAACCAAACAGTATTATATATACGCAAATAATTACTTTCAAAAGACCTTTTCTTCTTCTTCTTCGTCTTCTTCCTAACGTTTCTCTTTTTTCGTCTCTTACGCACCATAATCTTGAGAATGTGTGTGACGTCATGACTTCAAGGTCATGAGTGTGAATGACAAGAGAAATATGAAACTTATTTTTTAATGATAACCAACGTTACTTCTGTAATGTTTTCATATATAAAACAAATTCTGCAGAAAAAAAGTGCTGTGATGTTTTTGTCAGCTTCATTGCAAAAAAAAAAATCTTTTCCTTTTATTCAGAGAAGAAAGTTCTGTGCAAAATTTTCAGAGGCATCAACCATACGAAAACATTAATGGCCTCTTTTTAGTAGACATTAGATATTCCTCAACTACTCCAAGAAGGGAGTTTCGGCGGTAAAAAGTCTCATTAAAGGCGGGAGACCGGAAGGGCAAAATGCCACCGGACTTAGTATATTTCCTTTTTCTTCGGCCAAAGGTTCGTCGAGAGGAGACAGGAAGCTTCAAAAAGTTTAGCCCAGGTTAATGGAAGTTCGAGAACTGAGGTCACTTTGTAAATCGACGGAGAAAGTTTTGAACTAATAACTAATCAATTATGGACGTTATGAAATATGGCAGCAATTTATAGTTTCGTGTTAAACAAAAAAAAAAAAAAAAAAAAAAAAAGAGGTTTCGAGGAAGATGGCAAACAAAAAGTTCAAAAACATGAGCATCCAGGTTAACACAGTGCCTGTGACGTTTATCAGATAGAATTTGCAAGCTTTTGATGGGAACGTTTTCTTTTATTTTTTTCCGGAGGAGAGAGAGAGAGAGAGAGAGAGAGAGAGAGAGAGAGAGAGAGAGAACGGATTTAAAGATTTAGTCTTGATATAATCCAGTACAACGGATAATGAACTCATGGATGAGCTAGAAATCCCAACACTGGGTTAGCCTCACATCACTCACCGATCTGTACTTATTCAAGATGATGGTGTCTTAGTCCGACCCCAGGGACGGTACGTAAAATCTCCAAGGTAAGGGGACTTGCCGTCTCGACCCGTATCTTATACGACCGTCATATTTGACGTTACGGGTACAGTAGTTGTTTATTAATTCACTTAAAAGCCTTTTGCAGATCGAGCATTTCATTTCAACAATGATACAGATTACTTGATTATTAAAACGCAAATGTTCAGACATCGATTAAATGTTCAGTGTGCCAGCTCTTTGTGACTATGTGCGATTATTATTCTCTCTCTCTCTCTCTCTCTCTCTCTCTCTCTCTCTCTCTCTCTCTCTCTCTCTCTCTTCTCTCTCTCTTTTGAAGGTTATAAATTGCCATTTCATTTCGTGAAAATGAGATGAAATAATTTGCCTCCCAAATTTAGAGAGACTTTGAGGGAAATTGTTCGAGGGCCGTTGAGGCCTCGGTCTAATTTAACGTTCCGTTCCCTAATGAAACGTTTTATAAGCATTGATATTGGTATCCCGGCTGCTGCCTCTAATTCCAGCTGCATGATAGATGAATGGCCGGCTATTTGGGCCGCCGCGTACGCTTTGGATTTTAGTAGGAATCATCAAAATCCATAAAATAATTCTTGTTTAGTTTTGAGATGTTAAATTCTCGTAATTATAATTAATATATTTCATGTATAATTTTCATTGGAGTTTAAATGATGATTAAAACCCATAAAATGATTGTTGTTTAATTTTGAGATGCTAAATTCGGTTAATTATAATTAATTTATATTTCATATATTTTCATTGGAGATTAAATAATGATCAAAATCCATACGATGATTGTTGCGTAATTTTGAGATGTTAAAACTCGGCTGATTATAATTATCACATTTCATATATAATTTTCATCAAAGTTTAAGTGATGATCAAAATCCATAAAAATATTGTTGTTTATTTTGAGATGTTAAACTCCGATAATAATAATTAACATAATTCATATACAATTTTAACTGCAGTTTAAATGATAGTGTCTTGAAAGTAACATTTGCTTAAAGGGTTAAAACTCAGATTTCAACCCTACACTTATTACATTAATATGACGGAAAGAATGAACACATGAGCCCGTGCTTCACAGAAATCAATTTATGGCTCACGTCGGGACCGAACCCTGGTCTTTCAATTGAGAGGCCAGGCCGTTACCAATTCACCCACACAGACCTCTTTTTTGACAAGACCGGGAGCCGGTCCTAATGTGAGTCAGAAATTTATATTACATTAAGTAAAATTTTAGTTTCAGTTTCAAGTGAAGAAGTACTTTATAGGAAATATTTGCTGTACATTTCAGGAGCTGAAACTGTATATTAATATCGGAAAATTTTCACTAAAGCAGATTACATTTTTAGCTTGAAGAAACAAAGTTATTAATGGAACACATATGCTTAAAGGTCAGGAGTTAAAACCCGAGTACTGATCAAAAACACATTTTGATAATTTCATATTGCCTTTATGACTTCAGTATTCCGGTAATGGCAAAAACCGGCTCTTCCTTTTTTATTTATTTATTTTATTTTATTTTTTTTTAAGTACTAAGCCCAGGGGATTGAAAAACTTCTTTATATTTTATTTCATAATTTTTAAGCTCAGGTCCGATAAAAACTGGGAAAAAAGAATAAGTTTGGCATTAGTAGAAAAGAGATTCTTGCAAAACTGTACTTTTACTATACCTCCGTTCATATTCTCTTTATTCCATCTTACTTTCCACCATCACCCAACTATTGTTTCATAGTGCAACTGTTACGTATTCCTCCTGTCACAATTTTAAAACCTCTTTTACTCTCAATTTGCTTTTCAGCATTGAATGACCTCTTAGGTCCCAATGCTTGGCCTTTGGCCTATATCTCATATTCCTTATACATTGGAGAACTGTGCAGTTATCGTTGCCTAGCATCCGAGAGCTATGGAATTGGTTGCTTTGGTGACGGTTATATGGAATCAGTTGCTCTGGTGACGGTTATATGGAATCAGTTGCTCTGGTGATGGTTATATGGAATTGGTGGCTCTGGTGACGGTTATATGGAATCGGTTGCTCTGGTGACGGTTATATGGAATCTGTTGCTCTGGTGACAGTTATATGGAATGAGTTGCTCTGGTGACGGTTATATGGAATCTGTTGCTCTGGTGACGGTTATATGGAATCAGTTGCTCTGGTTATATATGGAATCAAGTTGCTCTGGTGACGGTTATATGCTCTCTGGTGGCGGTTATATGGAATCTGTTGCTCTGGTGACGGTTATATGGAATCAGTTGCTCTGGTGAGCGGTTATATGGAATCAGTTGCTCTGGTTGGAATCGATTTGCTCTGGTGACGATTATATGAATCAATTGCTCTGGTGACGGTTATATGGAATCTGTTGCTCTGGTGGGAATATGGAATCGGTTGCTCTGGTGACGGTTATATGGAATCAGTTGCTCTGGTGACGGTTATATGGAATCTGTTGCTCTGGTGACGGTTTATATGGAATCAAATTGGAATGGGTTGCTCTGGTGACGGTTATATGGAATCGGTTGCTCTGGTGACAGTTGCCTCTGGTTATATGGAATGAGTTGCTCTGGTGATTATATGGAATCAGTGCTCTGGTTTATATAATCAATTTGCTCTGGATATATCAATTGCTCTGTTGCTCTGGTGCTCTGGTACGGTTATATGGAATCTGTTGCTCTGGTGACGATTATATATGGAATCAGTTGCTCTGGTGACGGTTATATGGAATCGGTTGCTCTGGTGACGGTTATATGGAATCTGTTGCTCTGGTGACTTATGGTCAGTTGCTCTGGTTATATGGAATCAGTTGCTCTGGTGACAGTTATATGGAATCAGTTGCTCTGGTGATGGTTATATGGAATTGGTGGCTCTGGTGACGTTGCTTGGCGGTTATATGGAATCAGTTGCTCTGGTGACGGTTATATGGAATCGGTTGCTCTGGTAGCAATTGCTCTGGTATGGTTAATCAATTGCTCTGGTAGATATGGAATCGGTTATATGCTTATGGAATCAGTTTGCTCTGGTAGACGGTTATATGGAATCTGTTGCTCTGGTGACGGTTATATGGAATCATGGAATGGAATCGTTGCTCTGATGACAGTTATATGGAATCGCTCTGGTGACGATTATATGGTTACTCTGGATATGAATCAGTTGCTCTGGTGACGGTTATATGGAATCAGTTGCTCTGGTGACAGTTATATGGAATCAGTTGCTCTGGTTTATATGAATCAATTGCTCTGGTGAAGTTATATGGAATCGGTTGCTCTGGTGGTGGTTATGGAGATGTTGCTATATGGAATCAGTTGCTCTGGTTATATGGAGATTTGCTCTGGTAGCCATTATATGGAATCTTATTTGCTCTGAAAGTAGCGGTTGGAATCTTGCTCTGGTGATATGGAATCAGTTGCTCTGGTGACCGGTTATATGGAATCGGTTGCTCTGTTAGCGGTTATATGGAATCAGTTGCTCTGGTGATGGTTATATGGAATTGGTGGCTCTGGTGACGAGTTATATGGAATCGGTTGCTCTGGTGACGGTTATATGGAATCGGTTGCTCTGGTGACAGTTATATGGAATGAGTTGCTCTGGTGACGGTTATATGGAATCAGTTGCTCTGGTGACGGTTATATGGAATCGGTTGCTCTGGTGACGGTTATATGAATCAATTGCTCTGGTGACGGTTATATGGAATCTGTTGCTCTGGTGACGGTTATATGGAATCGGTTGCTCTGGTGACGGTTATATGGAATCGGTTGCTCTGGTGACGGTTATATGGAATCTGTTGCTCTGGTGACGGTTATATGGAATCAGTTGCTCTGGTGACGGTTATATGGAATCAGTTGCTCTGGTGACGGTTATATGGAATCGGTTGCTCTGGTGACGGTTATATGGAATCAGTTGCTCTGGTGATGGTTATATGGAATTGGTGGCTCTGGTGACGGTTATATGGAATCAGTTGCTCTGGTGACGGTTGTATGGAATTGGTGTCTCTGGTGATGGTTAGTTTGCCAGTGCTTGATGACGAATCATTTGGAATTGGTTGGTTTGGTGACGGTTATATGGCATTGGTTGCTCTTGTGACGGTTATATGGAATTGGCTGGTGACGGATAGTTTGCCAGCGCTCGATGACGAAACATTTGGAATTTGTTGCTCTGGCGACGGTTATATGGAACTGGTTGCTCTGGCGACGGTTGTATGGAATTGGTTGCTCTGGTGACAGTTAGTTTGCCAGTGCTTGATGACGAAACATTTGGAATTGGTTGCTCTGGTAACGGTTATATGGCATTGGTTGCTCTGGTGACGGTTATGTGGAATTGGTTGCTCTGGTGACTGTTATATGGAATTGGTTGCTCTTGTGATGGTTAGTTTGCCAGTGCTCGATGACGAAACACTTGGATTTGGTTGCTCTGGTGACGGTTATATGGAATTGGTTGCTCTGGCGACAGTTATATGGAATTGGTTGCTCTGGCGACGGTTATATGGAATTGGTTGCTCTGGCGACGGTTATATGGAATTGGTTGCTCTGGTGACAGTTAGTTTGCCAGTGCTTGATGACGAAACATTTGGAATTGGTTGCTCTGGTGACGGTTATATGGAATTGGTTGCTCTGGTGACGGTTATATGGAATTGGTTGCTCTGGTGACGGTTATATGGAATTGGTTGCTCTGGTGACGGTTATATGGCATTGGTTGCTCTGGTGACGGTTATATGGAATTGGTTGCTCTGGTGACGGTTATATGGAATTGGTTGCTCTGGTGACGGTTATATGGAATTGGTTGCTCTGGTGATGGTTATATGGAATTGGTTGCTCTTGATGACTCTTGTGACGGGTAGTTTGCCAGTGCTTGATATTGAAAACATTTGGAATTTTGCTCTGGTGACGGTTATATGGAATTGGTTGCTCTGGCGACAGTTATATGGAATTGGTTGCTCTGGTGACGGTTATATGGAATTGGTTGCTCTGGTGACGGTTATATGGAATTGGTTGCTCTGGCGACGGTTATATGGAATTGGTTGCTCTGGCGACGGTTATATGGAATTGGTTGCTCTGGTGACGGTTATATGGAATTGGTTGCTCTGGTGACGGTTATATGGAATTGGTTGCTCTGGTGACGGTTATATGGAATTGGTTGCTCTTGTGACGGTTAGTTTGCCAGTGCTCGATGACGAAACATTTGGAATTTGTTGCTCTGGTGACGATTATATGGAATTGGTTGCTCTGGCGACGGTTATATGGATTACACTTATCGTATACATTACTTCATTAAAAGGTATTAAATATTATACACTACAAAAAAAAATACTTTCTCTTAAAGAGAATAAGAAGTCCTGCGTGGAAATGTGAATTTTCAACTAAGTTTCGATGCATTCAATTGGACTGTTCTGTAAGATTCTATCTAATATTAAGCACTGAGGGGTAGTAACATGTACAGATGAGGGAAATCTTGATCTGGTGAGGAACTCCTCTCTCCTTGACCTACATTCTCAGCTACAACGTTTCGGACAACTGTCCACCTGCAGGTTCTGTAAAAATGAAAACCTACGCATTTATACCCAAAGACACAAAATGAATATGAAATTAATAGTCAAGACATAGACAGTGACAAAAAAGAATTTAATGAATGCCAAGGTTTGTGCAACGTTAATTTTAATTTTTCTGATTTCAGTATTTTATGTAAAGCTCGGTTCGGAGCCGAGGTAAGACTATTAGAGACTTTTTATGTAGCGAAGTTGAAACAGAATTATAAATAAAGATAATTCTCCTTTCAGCAAGAAAGTATTTTAATGTAAATTCATTTTTAGCGTTGTCGGTGTGTTGGTCGTATTCGTTTTATATTCATTTTATGTTTTTGGGTATAAATGTGTTCGTTCTCATTTTTTACAGAACCTGAAGATGACCGAACGTCGTAGCTTAGAATGTGAGTAAAGGAGAGAAGAGTTCCTCACCCGATTAAGATTTCCCTCACCTGAACATTTCACTACTACACTCATTGGTTAATGTTAGATAGAATCTTACAGAACAGTCAAATTGAATACATCGAAACTTGGCTAAAAATTCATATTTCCACGGATGACCTCTTATTCTCTTTAAGAGAAAGTAGTTTTTTAGTGTATAATATTTAAGACCTTTTAATGAAATAATGTATATAAGTGTAAGCTCAACGAAAAAAAAAGCATTTTAAATGAAAAGGTATTAAAGATATATAACACAGTAATTTTATACTAACATATAAAACATGTTCTTACTTGGAAATATTTATTAAAACTGAAATATGAAGCTATTGTACTTTTTGTATTTATTTTTATTTATTTATTTGTTTTCTTCGATGAAAATAGGAAAGAAGGTGACAACGTGACTGTTAAGCTGAGCAGACCAAATGAAGTCATCTATATAATGTATAGCAGCTTTTGTACAGAATAATCATTTCCTTAGTTCCGTAGTTTATTAGTTTTGTGAAAATACAGTTGTACAGAATATTCTTGTACTTTATGTGTGAGAGGGATAGAGTCTTTGATAATTTTTTTTAAATAATTTATTTAATGTGTGAAAATGGTGAGAAACATTTCTTCATACTGCCACCTGCCCTTACGGTGAATGAAAAAGTACTGACTTTTTTTTTTAAGTTATTTACATAATTCGTGAAAATGCTAAGAAATAGTTTCCATCTGAATGGTACGCACCAACAGAGGAATCGTTTGAGAACAACAAGGGCCTAAAGTGTAATTTCACATTGTATTCCCTAATGGAAAGGTTTTATAAGCTTCCATATTAATACTCGGCGGCTGCTAATTCGAATTCCATCGCGAACAAATAACGAGTTATTTATATGTTAACTACGAGTTTAATTCCGGTTTAAGTTAGGGAAGCATTTATTTTATTTGCGACTTTCCACCGAAGTCCGAGAATTGAAATTTAATTATTAATTGCCAACTTATGTAAGTGCACCCGGAAAGTAATAACTGTCGAGATTTTTAAACTTGCCTAAATTCCTTTATATATTACATTGAAACCAGTCCATTTAAATCTCTATCTTGCCATCGGACAAACGCATACACACCACGCTATATATATATATATATATATATATATATATATATATATATATATATATATATATATATATATATATATTGTATATGTATATATGTATGTGTGCGTGTATGTGTATATATATATATATATATATATATATATATATATATATAATATATATTGCCCAGAACTTCAGTGCCGGCTAGTAAAGTATGCATACACATACATATATATATATGTATATATATACATATACGTATATATATATATGTGTGTGTGTGTGTGTATATTTACTTCTTAAACTTTGACGTTCTTGAGCAAATTTGGGTATTTCATCTAAAATTTGTTCTGTGCCTTTCTCCTTGGCAGATCCTGAAGATATGACGATATCCGCTTACAAAGTGTTAGATGCTTGTTTTCAATTCTTGGATGGCGTCTACAGTTCATAAAATAATCATCTGCGTTGATCTGATATGTGATGTGGGAAGGTGCTTACTGGGGCGAAGGGATGGATGTACGTTGAATATTTAGTAGGCGGTGAAGTCATACTGCCCAGCGTCCATGTGTGTTGAATTTCTCAGTGCTTCCAGTTGTGGAGCAAGAGTGTTCTTCTTTTAGTCATTTCTTCCTTTCTTCTTTTCCTCCTATCTTTCTTTCTGCCATTGTCACCAGACTCTTGGAAAGTTTTCAAGCTTACCGGTCGAAGCAGTGATTACGTGTTTTAAGCTGCCTGCAATGTGCCTACTGCGAGTTTTCTAGACTGAAAATTCTTGCCACCCATAGAAATATATCTTCTCCCGTTACTTTTTCTGTTTCAAGTGCTAAGGCCGATGGGATGGTCAACCTAATGCCCTTTTGTAGCCCAGGCCCGAAGGAAATCAGATACGGGAGAATTCAAGGAAGAAGTTTACAGCATGACAACGAAGTAAGCGGTACACCAAAATTACCAGAAAGAAGACTTTCATTGGGCCTATATAACGGCACCTCAATGTTGTTTGGATTTCGGTGGGCCTTTGTAACGGCACCACAAGGGTGTTTGAATTTTGGTGGGTCTTTGTAACGGCACCACACGGTGTTTGAATTTCGGTGGGCCTTTGTAACGGCACGCCAAGCGTGTTTGAATTTCGGTGGACGTTTGTAACGGCACCTCAAAGGTGTTTGAATTTTGGTGGGTCTTTGTAACAGCACCCGGAGGGTGTTTGAATTTTGATGGGCCTTTGTAACAGCACCTCAAGGTTGTTTGGATTTCGGTGGGCCTTTGTAACTGCACCCCAAGGGTGTTTGAATTTCGGTGGGCCTTTGTAACGGTACCCCAGGGCTTTAACTCTCAGGATGGCGAAGGTCATGATAAATGGTAATATAAAAATGTAAACCTTCTAATCCTTCTTCTTCTTCTTCCTCTTCCGGTTGCCGACATCTTAGGTCTCAGTTCCCTAAAACTTTGTAACAGGAAATTCTTAGAGGATATGGCTTATTACGATGCCCTGGGACAACTTTTATAAGAAACCCCAACTTTTATGTGAAAACTTTTAAAGTTTAATATGAAGATAATTAATTTTTGGAATTGTCAGGCTCTTTAAATCTCGCTATGTCAAGAGCATATATATTATATTTATGTATGTGTGTGGTAACGAATTACGTGTTAAAGTGATTATAAGCATATATATATATATATATATATATATATATATATATATATATATATATATATATATGTGTGTGTGTGTGTGTGTGTGTGTGTGTATGTGTGTGTGTGTTGTGTGTGAGTATGTATGAGCAAGTGCGCTGACAAATACAACATTAGCAGGATGTTTATTCTCTTTCGCTTTCATATCAAATATTTAACATGATTAACACATTAAATCTAAAAAAAAATAGCATGAATGTGAAATTCGGGTGATATTCTGACTATTTTTAATCCGTTTTTTGGGAGTTTATTTATGCATTCACAAAATGTTGTGTGTTTTTTTAACAAACATTCAGTTTACGCCAAAAAATAAATATATAAAATTCTCGGATGCATTGATAATTAGATACTAGACAGGATTTGGGTCACTGGGTCTGTGCAATAAATTCCGGTTTTTTGTATTTCATACCAAATTTCTAGGTGCCACAGAATATCATTTAAACACTAAGTTTGATTATTATTTATATTTAAGCCCTTCGATATTTAATTTTCCTCAGTATTTCGCGTTTTGTCTATTTTTAAACGCAAGTTTATTAAACCGCATTGACTTATGCGCCCAGGAATAGTCCAGAATCTTAGAGTAACTAGAGAATTTGATGGAGCGCAAACCTCCTCCAAGTTTGAGCCAGCAAGAGTCGACTCCCCCCCACCCCCAACAAATAAGGTCCTTATCCAGATCCAGATCGCACTCAAAAACTAATCACATGAGGCCAGTTGCAAAAACCACCTTGGCAGAAATTTTGTAAAAATCCACTGATACACTCTTTCTTAATTCTACTGGCAAAGAAACAAAGACATTAAACAATCAGACCGATCAAAAATAGGTACAACCTTTTATCGCTAACACACCAGTGAGAGAGCACGAATTAGAAGTGCCTGAGAGAAGACACTGTTTATCAAAGTTAGTTAAAATCCAGTGTGCCTCTGTTGACCTGAGCAGTTAATTTGGGTATTTGTAAGCCAGATAGTTTTGATGATTCCAGCCTAGGTCCTAAAGGACAATTGGGTGGCAACCTCATCCTAAAACACTAGATGAGAACCGGAGTGTTAAAGCCTCCTCCTCCTCTCTCTCTCTCTCTCTCTCTCTCTCTCTCTCTCTCTCTCTCTCTCTCTCTCTCTCTTCTATATACATATATATATACACATTATATATATATATATATATATATATATATATATATATATATATATATATATATATATATATATGTAAATATGTTAAGACAGAGAGAAAAAGAACAGGAAATTATATGTTTACAGTGGAATACCCTGATAATTAAGGAATCATGGCTGTCTAATGATGACGGAATATTCACTACCTGGAAAGCGGAAAGGTACTGTAATCGAATAGCGAAAGCGTCGTTTAGAGCCATTTTCTTTCTCTCTCTCTCTCTCTCTCTCTCTCTCTCTCTCTCTCTCTCTCTCTCTCTCTCTCTCTCTCTCTCTCTCTTTTAAACCCTGGAGGGGATTTTCAGGGATTTCAAAATTGGTCTGTTTGTATTTTTGCACGCCATAATCTCATTTTCGTGCCGCGCCTCTGCAATCAAGAATTACCTGTGGATATATCCAACTCTGCCCAGATGGCAAGACTGATGAACCTGCGTATATTAATCTCTACTTAGTTGATGAGAGAGAGAGAGAGAGAGAGAGAAGAGAGAAGAAGAGAAGGAAAGAGAGAAAATTTCATAACGGCTGATTGGTCCGCTTCCCCGATTAGCCTCAATTACTGGTTTTGAAGTAATGAGGAAACCACGTTTACCTCGTCGGGAACCAGCAATCAATGATTCGCTGTGTATCTCCGTTGCTCATTTAGTGATGGAGCTCGTCTGCTGGGAATATACTGTCACCTGATGAGGGAACTTCACTCGTTCGGGGAAGTCGTTTGTGTGTGTGTTGCGCTTCGTACTTGGATGGAGAGCGTTAGATTTTTGGCGCGTGGTTGTACACACACACACACACACTACACACACACATAAATATATATATATATATATATATATATATATATATATATATAAGCTAGCAATGTCATTTAATACCCAGATTCGCTCTACCTCGGAAATAATACAGAAGGGGTATTATGATTCATATTATTTCCGAGGTAGATCGAAGTGGATATTAAATGATATTTGTACTGCAATGTTTGTGCATAAAAAATTGCAAGATGATGTGATAAAATTCATATATATATATATATATATATATATAATATATATATATATATATATATCGATAGATAGATAGATAGATAGATAGATAGATAGATAGATAGATAGATAGATAGAAGTGGATATTAAATGACATTTGTAGCGTAATGTTTGTACATAAAGAAATTGCAAGATGATGTGATAGAAATTCATATATATATATATATATATATATATATATATATATATGCATGTATGTATGTATGTGTGGATATATATATACTGTATATATATATAATATATATAAATATATGTGTGTATAAAATCTACTGGTCACTTTTTACCACATACGAAAGTAATTGTAACAACCATCATCCCCTCATAGCTTCTCGAATTCTTCACACATTTTGGATATTACAAAACCTGAGACCCAAATGCAAGAATATGAGGAAATTCTGACGTTTGAAGCAGGATTCGAACCCGCACCCGGAGTATCAAAACGAGGCTGCGCTACCTTCACGTGGTCAGGCAGGCAACATGTTAAGTATACCTTAGTTTAACCAGACCACTGAGCTGATTAACAGCTCTCCTAGGGCTGGCCCGAAGGATTAGATTTATTTTACGTGGCTAAGAACCAATTGGTTATCTAGCAACGGGACCTACAGGTTATTGTGGAATCCGAACCACATTATAACTAGAAATGAATTTCTGTCACCAGAAATAAATTCCTCATATTCTTCATGGCCGGTCGGAGATTCGAACTCGCGGCCAGCAGAGTGCTAGCTGAGAACGGAACCCACTCACCCAACGAAGAACTAGGGCCGGTAACACAAATTTGTTCTGATACTCAAGGCACGAATTGGAATTCTTGTAATGACGTCAGAAATTATAATAATTTTCTTACATTTGATATATATATATATATATATATATATATATATATGTGTGTGTGTATATACATATATACCTTTTTATATATATATATACATATATACATACATACATACATACATACATATATATATATATATATATATATATATATATATATATATATATATATATATATATATACATACATATATATATAGATATATATATATATATATATATAGATCAGTTTTGTGCATTAGCCTCAGACTTTCATGAGTCTGAACGCCACAACTTTCTCATCGACCTTGGGAGTTCTGACGTCATATAACAAGTAATCAATCAGTTTTCTCATTTTAGATACGATCTTCCCAGGGCGCGCCGACCACGATTCTCGGCAAGTTGCAATTACGCTTCTTTAAATTTCCCCATATTCTTGATGAAATTTTTAATGTCTTATCTTTGCTTTATGAAGAAGTATAGGACGCATACGGGTCTCAATTTTCCACTGTTGATAACCTAGTTCATTTTCCAATAGTTCGTCCGTCTTTCACTTTTCCAGGTCTTTGTTTCTCTTTTTCCCCACTTCGCAGTTCCAGTATTCCAGGCCAGTTGTGCCTCCTCTTCTGAGTTCTGTCCCTCTACCATAATGCATTAATCTTCCCCTGCCTCAACGTTGTTTGTTCTCATACGTGACTGACGCAAATAATCCTTTACTCCATTTAAATCTTTGGTGGACATCAAGATTTATTTCGCATTTGTCTGACATACTTACTTTCCTTCAGAGAGATTGTTATATATAAGGTTTGTGTTTGTGTTTGTCTGTTCTCGGTGATAAATAAAAGTTCTTGAAAATTTTCATTTCACTTCTAGCTCCTGCCACGTGAACGGGCACTGTAGTTTTAACTAAAAATCCTAGTTACAAAACCGTGCGAAGGTCAGTCAAGCATCTAGGACTCTGAAGGAAACTAAACATCTAGGACTTGTAAGAAAACTAAACATCTTGAGCTTTGAAGGAAATTAAACATCTAGGACTCAAAAGGAAATTAAACATCTAGGACTCAAAAGGACATTAAACATCTAGGACAAGACTTAAAATCTAGGACTAAAAATTAAACATCTAGAACCAAAAGGAAATTAAACATCTAGGACTCAAAAGGAAATTAAACATTGGAAACTTAAACATCTAGGACTCAAAAGGAAATTAAACATCTAGGACTCAAAAGGACATTAAACATCTAGGACAAGACTCAAAACTAAACATTTAGAACCACAAAGGAAACTAAACATCTAGGACTCCATTGGAAACTTAACATCTAGGACTCCATTGGAAACTAAACATCTAGGACTCCACTGGAAACTAAACACTTTGGACTCCAAAGAAAACTAGGAAACTAAACATCCAGAATAGGACTCAAAAGGAAACTAAACATCTAGGACTCTGAAGGAAACTACTTAGGACTCCAAAGGAAACTGAACACCTAGGACTCCAAACGAAACTAAACATCTGGGACTCTAAAGGGAATTAAAGTAGAAACCAGATCTTTATATTTTTAGGATGCACAGAATGATCTCTTGGTTTTATTTAATCCAAGTTCTCACGAAAATGTTCCCAAGAATTTTATTTCATAAAGAGTAATATCAATAACACTGCAGAGAGATAGCTGGAAAGTGCAACTGATTTCTGGAAAGATTTTCAAGTTAATCTCGTGGTCTTTCACTACCTGGATGTCAAGATTAAACACTCAGTCAAGAAATACATCCTTTGATGCCAGCGGTTGTTTTCTCACAAAGAAATTTTAAAAGAATATTACTGCTAGATCAGGTGAATCACACTTCTTATTACTGTTAATCTTTTTATTAGTTGAAAGACTTATATATATCATTCTAACAAATGATTTACTTTCATTTTTAACTTTTGTATTCACTTTGGACCACTTGGAAAAATAAGAATGAGTCTTATCAGTGCTTCTGTCACCTTTTCTTTTATTGTTTCTAGTATTTTTTTAAATACCATAAAACGGCACGTTTTCTTTATCCATATTTGTGATACCTTAATGAGAAAGACAGTTAATATATGCTAAATGTTATTTATCATATTTGGTTAACGCATAAACATGTAAATAAAAATCGCGTCTCACCCAAGTGTTTTTCGATATGGTAAAGAACAAAATGAATAATTCATTCACATACCTGCATGAAAGATATAAAATCTTAATCAAAATATTTCACGGAGAAAGACTTCGTAATCGTATTTATTCGCATAAACCGTCTTTTGATCTCTCTTTCTCGAGTGAATTAATTATTTTTTTCTCCATTTTTGTTTGGAAAGCAAAGTACGTCTGGACGGGAGCTGATGATAAGAGATTCCCACGGGAGTTTCCCCTTACAAGTCCCTCATAATTGCGTCAATAAACGAGCCTTTAATGCTTCTTCTTCTTCTCTTCTTCTTCTTCTTCTTCTTCTTCTTCTTCTTCTTCTTCTTCTTCTTCTATTCCCTTCCTTTTGCGAAGGTTAAAACAAAAGATGAAGGAATTCATATATGTATGTATATATATATATATATATATATATATATATATATATATATATAATATATATATATATATATATATATATATATATATATATATATATATATATATATATATATATATATATATATGATTTTTCTATTGAAGTCAGTGGCATTGTTCATGGATATCATCTTAATGAAGACTTTGAATGAGTTTATACTTCTTTTTCTCTTCTGGCAAGCTTCCCAGGAATAAGAAAATTCAAAATTCTTGCCATTTAATTTTCTTTTTCTAGTCGAAGGACCGTTTCCCCTACCTCTCGGCGGCGTCATCAGGACTGGATTACAAATTGACATGCAAGGTTTCTGTCACTGCATGCGGACGTTTGAATTTCAAACATGACGTCACTGGGGTGCTGAATTTCTATTGGTCGCTGGGCCTCATTCTCCCTATTCACGATCATACTGGTGGACGAAACCATCGATATTAATGTAACGAGAGTCTATCACTCGGATCCCACGCCCCTTGACATACTAGAAGATGCACTCCGACGTCTCCAAATCTGCACCAAGGAGGCCCCCTTGCATAATTCAGCTGATTTTTCAAGAGGCAAGATAGTTTTAACGAATTGTGCACAAATTGGGTTTGCCTGCCCGTCTAGAATTGTCTCCAGTCCTTGTCCTTGATAAGAGAGACATTTTTAACCATTGGACCATGTTTGGGTGTGTAAGATTGTGTGTGCGTCAACTTATAATTATTGCATTATATTAGGAATTTATATGTATATGTACATATATATATATATATATATATATATATATATATAGAGAGAGAGAGAGAGAGAGAGAGAGAGAGAGAGAGAGAGAGAGAGAGTTGCGTGTGCGTGCGTGCGCACTAATAGTTTCGAAGGCATTGAGGAAGAACAGAACATCTGCTTGAAAGCATCAGAAATTTAATCGCTACGAATGACTTTAGCGCGGCTCATATTCAAGTGACGAAGACAACAATAATTACAACGAATAGGCTATAGATTTTCGCCCAAATTTACAGCATCGTCGATGTCTCAACACTTGAATAACTCGCTTATGTCTCTCTTGCATGCGTGGTAAGCCTATATAGTCCGAATCTACAATAATACAATCCGAATGGATATTGTTTGTCCTCCCCCGGGTGACAGTAGGAGAGACATGGCACAGCCACCCACCCCTGCAAACCGGTTTGCCTGCCCGGGTGGGGGCTGGGTAGGTAGGGGAGCGGGAGGGTAGGGGATACACCCTCCCTCCTCCTGCAAACCTGTTTGTCCGCCCCGGGTGGGGTCGCGGTAGGTAAGGGATTGGCAGGGTAGGGGAGACAAGAGCGCCGGGTTCCAGTGCGCATAGTGCGCGCCAGCAACCTCGTAGATTTATAATTTTTTAAAGTGCGTAACTGGCCTCAAAAGAGATACCTTATACATACGTCTTTCTTTTCAATACCTAATTCCACACTAATTTCTTTCATATGTTTATTTTGCAGCTCTGTAAATGTAGAATAATTAATTTCTTATTTGCCCAAGAATATATAGCAAATAAAGACTTTAAGAACTCGAACGAATGGAAAGGAAGGTGTTTTACCACGTATAAGAATACAGTAGTTAATGAAAATAACAATTGTTCTCCTAAAATAACTTGCAGTCTTGTCCTTTATTTATCGTGACGCCAGCCCCTGAATTTATATTATATCATATAGTCATGTTCATCATATTTAGTATCCTTAGATCTAATAAAAAAATGACAGTTCTCGGTAATTTCTTACAAGTCTTTCCTTGGTACTCATATCTTAGTCTTCACTGTGTGCTATAAAAGTAACACTTTTTTTTTAACGTAATATTTCCACTGAAAAGGTTTTCTCCCTTTTCACGAAAAGTCTGCTCAGCTAAAGAAGCTTAAGCTGGATAGAAACTTTATAATATGTAACAAAGCTCATGTAAGACTTCTTGAAGATTGTCTATATATGAACTACTTCGTATAACATTATATTTAAGACGTAAGCAGGTAATTGCGTCTTAAGGTGAAAACGTACGGTACTGATTTCATCATGTGAGAAACCGCCGACTAAGCAATCGGTTACGATCAGTTTTCATTCAGTCTGAAATTGACGGAGTAAATCCTTACATTTTTTTTTTACTTTTTTACATGATTTTTTACAACAGTTTTATTTGCATTGAGTGTAAACAGACTGTTTATTAATATTCTTAATAACATCTTCAACTAACTGTAGGTTTGATTCAAACTATTGCCACATTAGATGTTTAATTTTGAGTTGCATTCATCCTAAAGTATATATATTAATTTTCTTCATATTAAAATCGGTATTGAAATGTTAGGGAACTGTTTAGAATTCCTGATGCAAACATGGCCAAGACTATGATTTCAGGTAACTCCGTGGAATGTATGAAATGATTTTACCAGCTTCTAGCCCCCGAAAAAATCAAGGAAGCCTACAAGTGAAGAGAAATTTCATCAGAAATATGAGTTATTCCTACAAAGTTGAACTCCTATTCATAATCACAGTTACGTAAAAAATTACATTACTTCTTTTTTAATTCCACTTTCCTCAGTGATTGCTGCAGGTACGAAATGAGAGAATTTAAGACTAAAAATGTTAAAATTGTTTTTATAGGACGTAATTTTTAGGGCTGGGAGAAAAAATAACTCAGATCATCAGACAAAATGAACCTTTCAAAACATATATGTTGCAGGAACTGCAGAGTAATAATTCAGTGACCAAGTAATTATTCCGTTCATTAAAAATAACAAAAAGACTTATAAGTCCAACATTTTATAAAAAGAAGAGTAACAGACTATAGTAACTTATAGTTCGCTTCAGAATGCTTTTCAAAATTACATATAGTATAACATTTCATCCTTTGCTCGTTCCGAAGTAAGGTTGAAATTCAGGAGTGATAATTAAGCCTGTATTGATTAAACTTTTAACATATAAGTAAACTTCTGTTCTTAAAGAACGGAGGATCTATTTCCTTTATACACCATGATAATACCGTCTCTGAAAGTATTATACTTTTTTCACAATCCTCAAATATATATGCTGCTGTAATGGAGAAATATATTAATGTTTGCATCTCATAAAATTGAAATTTTTAATGAAACTAGTCACCCGTCTTAGGGATTAATTTTTTTAAGGGGAATGACGGGTGAAATGATTAAAATGATTAAGTTACGAAATCCCTTTTTAATTCAGACAGATTATATTTTTTTTTATTTGTTAAATGTAAGCCTTTGAGAGAATTGTTGTAAGTGACAGGCACTGAGAGAGACGTCCTTAAAGCTGAAAAATCACTTCGAAAATATCTCGACGGAAAGATTTTAATGTGCTGAACATTGTCAGGGAAGTGTATTGGGAGGTTAGGTGTATTTGATCAATGATTTGCAATAAGGACACCTACCAAACCCATTATCAATTGGGCATAGGTTCATGCAACTCCTAACCAAGGATACCCTGTTTAGTGCCGTCAGTGACCTCATGCGGTGCACTGTAGGCATTACTTAAGGTTCTTGGCAGGGTCCCTTCGGCCCTTAGCTTCAACCCCTTTCATTCTTTTTACTGTACGTCCGTTCATATTCTCTTTCTTCCATCTTACTTTCCACCCTCTCCTAACATTGATTCATAGTGCAACTGCTTTGAGGTTTTTCCTCTTGTTGCGCCTTTCTGAGCTTTTTACTGTCATTTTGTTTCAGCGCTGAATGACCTCATAGGTCCCAGCACTTGTCCTTTGGCCTAAATTCTATATTCTGTTCTTTTCTAACCAAGAATAAGTGACCGGTGGAAATAAACAGATTTCAAACACCCAATGAATAACCTAGTACATAAACTTAACAGTCTCTGATAAAAAAAAAAAAACATGAGTAATGGAAAGAAACTCAACCAGTGTTTATCTCTGCTGGCAAAAGATAATGCGAAAAAAAAGAATTTATGTTGACAAGTCATTAGGCTTCTCGCTAATGACTCACCGTTGTTATTCGTGGAATCGGACTGTGAAAAAAATAGTTTTCTTGTTTTTTTCTTTTTTTTATAAATGCGTAGAAATATCTAATTTACTAGTACTTTCTGAAACTATTTTTCGTGGTAAAAAGTTTTTAACGATTACAGCAGCCATTGTAATCAGCTGTTTTATAATACAAGATGATGGACGATCCATCGATCTTAATCAACCAACCCTGATGCGATAAAGAGAGAGAGAAAAAAATAATCATTGCCCAGTTTCCTTAAAAACAATACATAAAAAAATATTCCCCCTGAAGCTTATTTTACAGAGATACGCTTCACTTTTCGTAGACAGAGGTTTGATCGAAAGGCAATTCATACTAACACGAAGTGATCGCCCAAATTTGGTGTTGCTGAAGAAGAACCGTCACCCCTTTTTCGTGCTCCTTTGCAACCCATTGTGACTCATTTCTTGAACATATGCATTTTTTCCTAGTTTTGTTCCATTTTGAACTGTCATATTAGGGAAATAGCCATTGAATGGGTTAATGAAAATTCATCCATTGAAACAGGTAACAAAATCGTTAGGATAGAAAAATGATTAAACTTATATAATCTCCCAGACTAAAACAAGTGCCTTCATAAATATTCGGAACCTGAACTTTTTCTGTGATATCAGCCGGGAATCGTTTTGGATAGAGAGACGTTGTATTACCTTGAGTTTTCTCCCATCTCTCACAGTAGTTTTTAATCTCTTATTCTTATTCCTGTAATCATCCATTACATGAATCTGTGCAACATGAATAGACGTACTTAAAGGAATATGAAAACTGTAGCTATTAATATTATTAATTTTTTGTCTGTTATTTTGATTAATGTTCTCTGTACATTGTTTTCATCGAGTGCCTGTCATTAAAGGATTTACTGAACTCTCAGATTTCATTTGAGAATGTTTTATACCAATCCCAACATCATAAAAATATCAAGTACCATTATCTTGATTGCACAATTATATGTCTTCATCTCGTAATTAACCTGAAAAACAGAATATACAAAGCCTGTTCCGTTTTCATTCACGCTACAATAAATAGATTGCTCAGGATGTGTTGAGGAAATATTCCTTCCATGTAATTTCAGTGGAAACAGTAAGAAAAGTCGTCAGTTCCCCTTAATATGTTTAGGGAAATGTCTTGCTTCAGCATGGCATCACCCCTGGACATATACAGTAGTTTGTCAACTAAGCTGACAAAACCTGTTCAGTATAACAAAAGAAATTAACAGAATAGGAACTGAAGCTTTTAGTCCTTCTCAAACTTCTGATTAACTTTAAAACTAGAGTCGCATCTGCCTTTTAGACAAATATTTTTTTTTTTTTTTTTTTTTTGGACTTCTAAAGTTTGTTTGCTCATAATTTTTTACTTTATCTGCTTTCAGTTATGCATATCTGACATTTATATCTTCTGAATAACCTTTCTTGCTTCTATTAATCCCTGAAATATTATTTATTTCGAGAACAGATTTTATATGAAAGCAGCTCTTGAGAAGTCGTCAAGTTTTAGAAAAAAAATCAGCATTATTTTTATTGTATATTTTCAGCTGCATTTATCACCATTTCCAGAACACCGTTTGCATCGTACTGTGAGAAAATTTCCCTTTTCATGTAATCAGGCTTCATTAACCAATCGAAGGGACAGTGTTGCATCGCATGATTTTTTTTCTGATGTTACAATATTATGCAAAGCATTTTAATCCTTGATTCGTCAGCTGACACTAACTGATGACCACTCAGCATACCGAGCTTGAGGTCATCTGACAACTGCTGAAATTATACATATATATATATATATATATATATATATATATATATATATATATATATATATATATATATGTGTGTGTGTGTGTGTGTGTGTGTGTGTGTGTGTGTGTGTGTGTGTGTGTGTGTGTGTGTGTGTGTGTGTGTGTGTAGTGATAAAACAAGCGCGGTGTGATATGATAACTTTTAAATGTTGTAGGAACCCCTAAAAGAACATTGCTATAATAAAATTTAGACATTTCCCAACCTTTAGACTGTTCTAAATTCTCCCACTAGTGTATTGCCAGCCAACAAAACCCATCTATGTCAAGAGACAAATATTATATATGAATATGTTTTCCTATCAAAAACGTTATTCTGTATGCGGAAGGTTGTTGGCAATCCCTTCTTTGATCGTTGTAATGAAAATTTAGACACTTTCGTTTTACTCTTTGTCAAGCAAATATGAAGCTTTTTTATTGTTTTTCTAGCCAGTGAAGCAAGTTCAGCCCTCAACTTCACAAGGTTTCTGTTAAATAGGTCATGTTCTCTCTCTACTCCCCAATGTGCATCAACTCCAAATTAACTTTAGACATGCTCAATTTTTTTCTTTTCCCGACTCAGTTTCCATGACAACGACTCACAGGAAAATTTATGTTGGCTTTTATTCCTCCAACTGTCCTCCCAGATCTTAGCAAAGGCTACATATCAGGACGAGAAAATATCGGTGGAATAACATCGAAACCTTTTTAATCCTATTTTATATCGATTTGGGAGTCATATGAGAAAAGGATGTGGAAATTGATATGATCTCAAAGACTGAAGCTATTTTATGCTTGGGAATGTTAACATATTTGGGTTCGTATATCTTCTGTCCTTATATAAAAAAATGCTGATTGAGCATTCCAAGTTCGCCTTTACAGGAAAAATCATATATAACGTCATAGCTATTTCAGATATTATTATTATTATTATTATTATTATTATTATTATTATTATTATTATTATTCAGAACGTAAACCCTATTCATCTGGAACAAGCCAACAGGGGCCATTGACTTGAAATTAAAGCTTCCAAAGAATATGGTGTTCATTTGAAAGAAGTAACAGAAGGTAATAGGAAACGCAGAAAGAAGAGATCAGTTATTGGAAAAGAAAAAAATAAATGAACAAAATAATGATAGCTACTACATAGCCATTAGCATTCTACAATGCTCTTAATGCTTCTGTTTTCCCGACTATTATAAGCTGTTTCTTTTGTTTGCTTCCTCTAGGCTAGAGGTAGGTAAGGGATAGGTAATGTACATTCAGTTAAAAAAATATTTGTTTCTTGTCCTTTGACAATTGAACCAATATGAAAGGCATTTGAATTTACAGAAAATTAATCACAAAACAATGGACATTTATGCCACTTTAATTTCAAGTATGTATGTATGTATGTGCGTGTGTATATGGTATACATATAAATATATATATACACATACGTATACATATTCATGTATACATATATACACATTATATACATATATAATATGCTGTATATATATACTGTGTATATATATATATATATATACATACATATATTATAAATAATGCGTGAGTGAACGCAATAATAATGAATACTAACGATATATATATAATATATATATATATATATATATATATATATATATATATATATATATATGTATATGTGTGTGTACAGGGTATATATATATATATATATATATATATATATATATATATATATATATATATATATATATATATATATATAATGCGTGAGTGAACGTAATAATAATGAATACTAGCGATGAAACTTGTAAATTGAAAATAAAAGCACGAATTTTTATCGTCTTACTCCTTACAGAAAGCTGAATTCTTGTCTGAAAATATCATCAGTGCGCCGCTGCTCAGTTTGGCCAAAGCCCAAAACGAGAACCCCAGAAGTAAAGGGAATGCATTTGAAGTTTAAGTGTTCCAGATAAAATACTGGAACTACGCTAGACCGAGCAAGCGCGCACGTCCACTGGTTTCAATACGTAATTTTGACCTTTTTGGATATGTCACGGCAAGGGAAATATTTAGACGCGTAAAAATTGCATTTTGAAATTTGTGACTTTGGTATTTTTAAGTATTTTACGTTACTGAGATATTTACAGATGTAGAAATTACATTTTAGCATTTGTACTTTTGGCATTTTTAATATATTTCACGTCACGTAAAATATTTACGTGTAAAAATTACATTTGGAAATTGGTGATTTTGTCTTTTTTGAATATTTCACATTGCGTGAAATATTTACAAATATGAAAATTACATTTGGAAATTGGTAAATTTGTCATTTTTAAATATTTCACATTGCGTGAAATATTTACAAATATAAAAATTACATTTTGAAATTTGTAATTTTTGGCATTTTTAAGTATTTCACATTACGTGACATACTTACAAATGTAAATATTACATTTTGAAATTAGAAATTTTGCCATTTTTAAATATTTCATGTCATGTGAAATATTTACAGATATAAAAATTATTTTTTGATATCTGTAATTTTGACATTTTTAGATATTTCACTTTACGTGAAATATTTGCAAATGTAAAAATTACATATCGAAATTTGTAACTTATGTGGGATGAAACATAGAATAATGTGCGTTTAAGCATTAGAATGATAGACAGTCAATTGAAATGTATAGTAATACAATGATTATACTGTACAGTCTATATTCCCAGTACAAAGCCTATGTCTTAGCTGTGGAATTGCGAATATTTGTAACACTATATAATCCCTAAAGTTTTTATTGTAGGTAAGAAAACACTTCTGAAGATATATCATTTACAGAAAGTTATCGATTGTTTATCACTCCTTCCCAGATTCAGTCATAACATAATGAGAGCCTTATAGAATTTAGATTCTGGGACTGCGATTATTTTATCGCATTCATGACAGTTCGTTATGTCCTCGGCGATAAAAAATATTTAAATTGCAATTGCTTTCTCAACGCCTAATGAGCTGTGGGTGGTGCCGTTAGGGCACCTCACGCGGTGCACTGTAGGCATTACTTAAGCAACCCCTTTCATTCCTTTGACTGTACCACTGTTCATATTCTCTTTCTTTCGTCTCACTTTCCAACCTCTCCCAACAGTTGTTTCGTAGTGCAGCTGCGAGGTTTTCCCCTAGTTACACCTTCCAAATTTTCACTATCAACTTCCCTTTCGACGCTGAATGACCTCATAGGTCCCAGCGCTTGGCCTTTGGCCAAAATTCTATATACCATTTCATCCCAGCACCTAATCAATCTACATTTTTACCTGTTCTAATAGTAGGTCAGTTAATGAAGAGAAGAATTCCTCAGTCACTGGAGCGTAATATGTCCTGAATGTCAACTTTGCATGTCAACATTCATCAAATGATTAAGAGAAATTTCACTCAGTAGTAGTAGTAAGGAATTCGGGATTCTTCAGTCATGGATGACATCCTTTCTAACATCTGACACCATTTAAGAATATGAAATTCGGGAATTCGACGGGATTTCAACACTTCATTTTTAGTTTTCTGTAAAAGGAAACTATTGCGCCGGCTTTGTCTGTCCGTACTTTTTTCTGTCCGCACTTTTTCTCTCAGATCTGAAAAACTACTAAGGCTAGAGGGCTGCAAGTTGGTATGTTGATCATTCACCCTCCAATCATCAAACCCACCAAATTGCAGCCCTCTAGCCTCAGTAGTGTTTATTTTATTTGAGTTCAAAGTTAGCCATAAACGTGCTTCTGGCAATAATATAGGATAGGCCACCACCGGGCCGTGGCTCATACAGCATTATACCGAGACACCGAAAGATAGATCTGTTTTCGGTGGCCTTGATTATACGCTGTAGCAGCTGTACGAAAAACTCGATTGCGCCGAAGAAACTTCGGCGCCTTTTATACTT
>NC_089791.1:43772382-43872382 GCF_040412425.1 Macrobrachium rosenbergii
ACGGTTCTGACTGCCGATAGTTCCTCGTTGGACGAGTCGATAGAGTTCTCGGCTAGTACTCTGCTAGGCCCGAGTTCGAGTCTCCGGCCGGCCAATGAAGAATTAGAGGAATTTATTTCTGGTGATAGAAATTAATTTCTCGCTATAATGTGGTTCGGATTCCACAACAAGCTGTAGGTCTCGTTGCTAGGTAACCAATTGGTTCTTAGCCACGTAAAATAAGTCTAATCCTTCTGGCCAGCCCTAGGAGAGCAGTTAATCAGCTCAGTGGTCTGGTTAAACTACTTAACTTTTCTGACTGCCGATTATGTACTCGGAATTCTTTAAATTTCAAGGATTGGTTATCATTACATAATCTATCTTCAGTTTAAAGGTTAATTGTTCATTGTTCATTTTCCAGCCAATATTTTTCAGCAGAAAGCTGTTAAAAGGTTCTCAGAAATTTCAGGCACAAAACTTAAATATAGTTACATTACCATCAAATGGTTCAGTTTCCTTTAGCAATACAAAGGCTACAAAACCATGACCTGTACCTGAAGTATCGGTAAATTTAAAAGCAAAGCATTAGAAACTAAGAGGTTAAGCTTTTCCCAGTAAGGCTTAGTCGAACACTAGAGCATATTACAGCATTAAGGAAATCGAGCTTTGATGCAGTTCATGATGAAGTCTCTATTTGAGTATTGACATTTGTCCTTGAACGATTACAGGACTCCCCCACAAGAAGACATAATTACTTCGAAATAATCGCTGATCCTTGACGTTCTGTCAGCTTACTCAGTCATCTTGAGCATGTCATTTTCCTTCTGAAGATAAATATAGAAAGACTGGCTGGCCTGTTTGCTGGACGTAATTCACAGCTGGCTTAAGACGGAAGTCCTCAAAATTTCATATTTACAATAGCAAGTCAGCTCCTGCTAATTATTTGTTATTTTCGTAATGTAATCCGACCATTCCACAATCTTGAACGGCACATTTTTCCTTCATTGAAAAACTTTGCAGAACTTGCGATCTCGTCAAATTGTCTGTGAAATATTGATCTAATAATAGCGTCTAAATGCAACAAATAAATATTACTGTCTTGAATCTGAATGTTTAAAAATTACTTTTCAAATATATCCACATGATCTCAGTCATATTTTTATCCAGGAGATGCCAGCACAAATCACCACCTTCCGTATTTATCGTATCGTCACCTACGCTTTCAGTATATCCTAAATTAATCTCACGAATGAGGAATCGCTCTGCAAAGAACTTTAATCGGTTCTTTTGACCTGCTCTGTTAAGCCGCGTGATTTATCTTCAGATCGGAGTAATAACAGTTAATATTTCGTAATTCATGTTTTGTTTAATTATTATAAATTGCAGCTTGGTAAATTTATCCCCCCAGAGGGCGAACATTTATGAAAATGAAGGGGCAGTTATTCCAGATGGCGATCTCTTTCATGACATAAATTAAGCTCTGCAGACTTTGTGGCATTTGTGGCATTAAGTCAGGGATAAACATCTTTGGAAATATGGTATGGTGCCAGAGAGAAGGGGAGTTGTAATTGTAATGAGCTCATGGTGTCCCCATGAATGGAGAAGTTGGCTCTGTTCAGTTGAGTGTGAGGGCATTTGCTCTCTCCCATCGAATGCCCCATTCTTTATCTGCTTTTATTTTTTAATTAGACAGCAGAGAGACAGATGGCAATTGTAGTTTGAACCATATTTTAAGAGAGGATCGACTTCTTATCCTGGCTGGATTTTTATTCATATTTAAGAACTTACATACATGTATGTACACATATACATTACATCCTTGGTGTATGTAACTCACAAGTTAAAGGGCATTCGATATTAAATGATATTTGTGACTTAATATTTGTGAACACACACACACCTATTTTCACACCTATTTTAATATACTGTACAAATATATTGTATAATATATATATATATATATATATATATATATATATATATATATATATATATATATATATATATTTGTTTATTTATTTATATATAAAATCACATCTCTTTTAGTAGTTCAAGAGGGTATGCATTTCGCACAACCCAGTTCTCGTTTGCAACATGCAAATAATTTTAGTGGCGTGTAAAAACTGAAAGCAATATTTTTGGTGGCATGCAAAATGTATTCTATTACGACGGTGCCACATTTATTTGAAAAGCAAGGCAGTAATGCCGTTGTTGCCCAACAGGAACAGTATTTTCTCAAAGTGAAAGGCGAAGGAAAGGAATGATTTTCGTTTCCTCGGCAAATTCAATTTTAGTAAGAAGAAAGGGCCTGGGAATTAAAGTTGTGGTCTGTTTTTATGTTCATGTGCATGAGATTATAAACATTGATACGTCTTGTGATGTCTTAGTCTTAAGAAAAGTCTTGGAAAGTAAGAAGCTCTCTCTCTCTCTCTCTCTCTCTCTCTCTCTCTCTCTCTCTCTCTCTCTCTCTCTCTCTCTCTCTCTCTCTCTCTCTCTCTATAGCCCCATGACCTCTTTTCTTGACAACAGCAGATGCTGGTATTATCTGCAGGTGGGTGGACTAGTGGGCGGCAGGCCGGGAGCGAACCACTGAAGTAGAAAATTGAATTGAACACTGCACCACTCAGCCGTATATGCATACATACATACGCACGTACGTACACACACATATACAGTGTATATATATATATATATATATATATATATATATATATATATATATATATATATATATATATATCAAGCTACAAATGTTGAATATCAACGAATTGTATATTCAACATTTGTAGCTGAATGTTTGCGAATGCAATAAGTGGCACAGTAATGTGATTAATAAATATTATATATATATATATATATATATATATATATATATATATAATATACATTTATATATATATAATATACATTTATATATATATATATATATATAAATGTATATTATATATATATATATATATATATATATATATATATATATATATATTGTGTGTGTGTTAAGAATGTATGTATATTTATATAGCCAGGGGCAAAATTTTTTTTTTCTAAAGTTGCGATTTTATTTGCTAATAAACGTCTATGCTGTAGTTTTTAAGGGAAAGTATTTCATCGTTTGCCACCCAGAAGATCATCTATGATGTTAAGTCCCGATGTGTACAGTGCGTTACAGTATAATGTACAAGCGGTGTTACATGAGTAACAATCGCAAATCAAATATTAATATTAACAATACAAGTTCCATCCAGTAAGAAGGGAAAAGAGTATGTTAGCGATTAAAACCTATCCCTAATGAGACTGGATTAAAAACTATTCCTAATGAGTCTGGTTCGGTCATTTTCTGTTCATCATAGATATTATCGGGGTTAGACTTGGTAATTAATCAAAGCCTTATGACTCACGGTTTTGCTATTTCTACGTCAGATTAAGAAGTTCGATTAATATGGTTTGATTATTTTGGCGTTTTGTGTAACGGTGCAAAGAGCATCTTCGGTATCAGTTGCAGTTCAGTTTTTGTCACCTTTCGAAAATGTGCTGAAATAATCGCTTGTGATGTGAAACATTTGTATGAAAGTGCATCCATTCCAACATTTGAAACCGGAAGCATAATCTTTCAAAGTGAAAATAACTCCGAAAATGGTCCCCCTTTTTTTTTTTTTTCAAAAAATCCAGCGCTTACTAATCCAAGGGTAATTTGTCTGTTACTCTGTTTAATATTACACTGTTGGAAGTGCCACTTATCTGGTGTCCTTTAACACGCTTCAGCACAGTCACTGTCCATGTTCAAAGGCAACGAAAATACCGGCTGATGAAGAGAACTTTTGGAAACATCACCATTAAAAAAAGAAACGTTTACTAGAAATATCTGCAAAGGAACTGCTTCTAGATTTTATTAGAAGTATCTACAAAGAAACTGCTTCTAGATTTTATTAGAAATATCTACAAAGGAACTGCTTCTAGATTTTATTAGAAACGTCTACAAAGAACCTGCTTCTAGATTACAAATGAAGTAACTGAGGCATACGGAACGAAAACTTTTGAATAAAAACAAAGGCATGAAATTGATTATGTTTATACTAAAGAAGGAGGCTCAGTAAGTACGGACGAACACAGCGAACCGAGTCTGTAGAAAGCGACGCGATGGATGAAACTGACAATTCATATAGTATGTCATTTCAGGGTCATGTCTCGAAATCGTTATATACTCGTATATGCATCCGGAACTCTGCAAAGCAACTGCCACATGCAAAGATAATAAGCGTAGTCCCTGCTTGGTTCTTAACGCAGTTCTGAAAAATCCCATTCTTTTACCTGGCAGAACTATGATTGAGCCTCGGAAATTTCGCTGTCAAGGAGTTAAAAAAAAAAAAACTGGCATCAGGAAGTAAAAAAAAAAAAAAATTACGAATATTAAATTTATTAGGAAAAGGGAGAAGGCACTTTTGACACTCCGCATGATCATTGTATTTTAGCTACAAACCCAAGTTTATCATATAGCGCCATAATGTCACAGAGCTGTTGATATTTGCGAAGCATTCACGTTCGTAATTACAAACACAGACTCAGCGCAAACTTCAAAAGCGGTTGTATGTGACAGTCCAAACGTAAACAAGGTGTATGCAAGTGGTGTTATCAGGAGGCTGGTATTATTTTTGCAAAGACCGGTGCAGTGGTTTATGTGTTTGTTACAGTGGTAATGAACTGCTTCTCAGAAAATATTTCCAAGTCCTGGATCAGGCACAGTTATCATTTTTACCAGACAACATAGTCTCGTATCTTAGCAACTATCGGAAATATCTTCTTTTACAAAGCCTGCCTCAGCATTCGAAGTGGAATATTATTTTGCGCCGTCTTTTTCAGTTTTTTACATGAACGCTCTCAGCCAAGTGATCAAGTTATCATTTTTGCAATGATCATCTTAGCAACTATCGAATATCTTCTTTTACAAAGCCTGCCTCAGGATGAGCAAGTTTTTCGGAAAATCTCACTGATCTTTAGAAATATTTCTGGATGAGCAACTACTGATCTTTAGAAATATTTCTTGAAAACTTTGTCATTAAAAATATATAAAGTTGATAGCATCACCGTGACAAGACCCATTTGCTTTAATACGAAATCAGATGGAGTATAAAGTTCAGTATGAAACTGCCAAGCCTTTGAAGTGTTAAAAACATAGAGTAACGTAATTTACGATCAGCTTTTGCTTTTCATCTTGCATTACTCAAGATGAATAACAAAAGCTGATCGTATATTACGTTACTCTTTGTTTTACACTGCAAAGGCTTGGTAATTTTACACTGAACCTTGTACGCCGTCATGATTTTATATTAAAGCAAATGGTCTTGTCAAGGTGATGCTAAGAACTTTTTATAAATTTAATGACAGCTTTTCAAGGTAGGTGAAAAGATTAAAAAAAAAAAATTATTTCTAGAGAAGATAAAAAAAAATTTTTCTAGAGAACTATAATTATTCCTCATCTGGAAAAAATATTCTTGTATATGCTGTGGTTGTTAGCGATAAGCATTTTCAGTAACAGACGCTATAAAATTAAGTTAAAAATGCTCCGAAGTTTCTTCGGCGCAGTCGAATTTTCTGTACAGCGTATAATGTTGTACAAAACTTTCAGCCACGGTCCGGTGGTGGCTTCAGTCACGGCCCATGAAACTCAGCCGCGGTCCGGTGGTGGTGTGTGGTTGGTAACTATCGCGGTGACAGAAGTACGATTATGGCTAACTTTAACCTTAAATAAAATAAAAACCAATGAGGCTAGAGGGCTGCAATTTGGTATGTTTGATGATTGGAGGATGGATGATCAACATATCAATTTGCAGCCCTCTAACCTCGGTAGTTTTTAAGATCTGAAGGCGGACAGAGAAAGTGTGGACGGACAGACAAAGCCATCTCTTGATGGAAAACAAAAAATTGCAATCGCTTACAGCCTGTGACACAATAGGGGTATTTGTTAAAGAATTATTAAAACTAAACTTCCAAGCTTCATCTACATGGATATGAACAATCCTTCCAGTGCTTAACGCCCTCATCAAAAGCGAAGTTGATCATCATTCTCAAGCAGCTGAGTGGAATGTTGAGGAAATTTCATCTGCAAATGTTGCAGTTGTCGGGTATGATACAGCCACGGTATAATTCCTTCAAGAAATCTTGTAGAGAAATTCCAAATATTGAAAGCAAAACAAACTTTCAGTAACTCCGGAGCTCAGATACTGATGCAAAATGTATGTTGACCATAATATAACATTTCTAGTATATTTTTCCAAAAAAAAAACTGATTTTCACGAAAAAAAAAAATTCATTCTGAATTTCTTTTTCCTTTTAGATATTTCCCAAAAATGCAAGAAAGCGAATGAATAGAATTGCAAAATGTATATATATTTTTTTTTTAATTTCAGTGATATGCAATGGACAAATCAACTTTTGAAAAATGTTTGAGTTCTCAATCCTTTCGAAAAATGTTTTGGTTTCCAAATCTGAAATTCATGTATTTCTCCCCTTGTTCTGTTGCATAAGTAATCTTAGTCCTGCAAGAAGCTGTAGAGTGCAACAACGTCTGAGCAGAGAGAAGCCCCAGAAAACCAGAGGAAAAATATATTTCCTGTTTTCATCATCAGTGTTTGTGAATAAGCCTTGGGAAATAAAAATTGCGATGAATTATGTATAGGATGTATGTAATATACTGGTGAGAAGAAGTTCCTCGTTGGGATAGTGGGTTCTGTTCTCAGCTAGGACTCTGCTGGGCGCGAGTTCGAATCTCCGAACGGCCAATGAAGAATAAAAGGAATTTATTTCTGGTGATAGGAATTCATTTCTCGCTGTAATGTGGTTCGGATTCAACAATAAGCTGTAGGTCCCGTTGCTAGGTAACAACTGGTTCTTAGCCACATAAAATAAATCTAATCCTTCGGGCCAGCCCTAGGAGAGCTGTTAATCAGCTCCTCAGTGGTCTGGTTAAACTAAGGTAATACTTATCTGTAACTGGTGAGAAGAGACAGATTCAAATACAAAAAACCAAAGGAAAATATAGAATTCCTGTGTTTATCATTCAGTGTTCTTGGATAAGCCATGGAAAATAAAAATTGTGATGAATTATTTCTAAATGCATTTTATATACTCCTGAAAGAGAAGACAGATTCAAATAACGGTGGTATATATTAGGTGTGTGTGTGTATGTGTGTGTGTGTGAATGTTGGTTAATAGTAAATCAAAAGTATTAAAATTTCGTGAATGCATATTACGATAGCCGAAGGATGAAACGTAGAGAATTACAATGTTACAATAATACATTTCTGAATGGATTATCCCAATCCAGAGAGAAGCCCAAACAAACGGCAGAAAATTAGAGGGAGAACGACTGAAAATAATGCGGCAGCTAAACGTCTAAGGACCGTCCAATCCCGCCCACCAAGGGACCCGGGTATCAACCCCCCACCCCCCTAGACGCCTCTGCGGATTCTGTTCCCGATAGCTCAAATCTCGGAAACCTAATCTGAGGCTACTAATTGAAAATGGATGTTAACAAGCCCGGCCGGCTCAACCGCGCGAGGTCGTTTTTGCCGGCGAATTGGCTGTTGGCTGCTGCAGTCCGCGTTTCCGCCTGCGGTGGGCCTCCTGGCCCTGCTTTTTATTATTGGAACATGAATGGGGATCTGGCCCAGAATGAAAAGCTTTGGGTAATGACGCTCCGTTTTGTTTTGTTATCATGGAATTTTGTTTTCAGTATTTTCCAATTTATCTCATTTACTCTTCATTTCTTTTCTAACATAACTTTTTTTTTTCTGAGTAAAAACAAATCTTAATTAATTAGCCATACCACGTTGAAAGCACCGCTTCTCGTCCGATCAGCTAAAGTTAAGCAACGTTGGGTCTGGTCAGTACTTGAATCGGTGGCCTCCTGGGAACACCAGATGCTGTTTCAGATGAACACCATATTCTTTGGAAGCTTGACTTTCAAAGTCAGTGACCCATGTGGGCTTGTTCCATACGAATTGGGTTCGTCTTACTAATAATAATAATAATAATAAGTTCAAGGAAATCTCAAATTAGAATGAAACCCATAAATATGGATACGAAGCTTAGAGAAAATCCGTACTTAAGACCAGAAATTAGACTTCCTTGAAATTTCCATCGTAAATTAACATGGCTAAGACACAGGAGACCCATTATTTGGCCAGCAAAAGATAAATAGCGTAGGTAGTCTCGTCCCTTTGTATAATAGCGGATTAGATTACAGTACGGAATATATAATAAGGCCTAGAAAATATGAAAAAAAATAAAACTTTTAAGAACGTGGGGTATAACGAATCCCTTTTCCTGACCTCAGTTTAAAGCCTAATCCTTCGGGAGAGCCGTTTGGGAACCTATAAGTTTGCCGTTAGGATCCCCATAAACTAAATAATAGTGATAATAATGTAAACGTTCTGACATCGACTTTTTAAAATTATTTTATATATTCGGAAAGTAGGATATTTTTTTTATCGGTATGGCATATGCAACTCTGTCTCCATTATTGCAGCAGATATATTTCCTAATAAGGGAATTGTCAGTGATATAGTGTAAATCTACCCATCTATGAGACACTGGCTACAGATACCTGCCCAGTAAACGTTCTAGGCTAGACTCATGCCTATTCCCATCACATATTCCTGTCGGTTTATCCCTGCATCGCCTAGATTAAAAAACGGACTCATTTGAGTACTGTAATTGCTCCTCATACATAATCTCTTCCTTTTATATGAGGTAGTGTTGGTCTTCATATATTATTTCACTTGCATTGACTGACTCAGCAGAGATTCTAGAGTGTCCAGTGGCTCAATAGATCTCCTGATGGTTTCGTCTTCTGCTCGTACTTTTGTGGTCAGTGCACGTGGTAAGCACAAAAATTTGAACCTCTACCTTCAGTTTTTACATTTTTATATCATTATTCATGTTCTCATTTATATAAATATGAAAGATATGAGTATATATATAATATATATATGTAATATTTGTGCATGTACAGTATATATACATACACACACACACACACACACACACATATATATATATATATATATATATATATATATATATATATATATATATATATATATATATATATATATATATATATATATATTAGTTGCGTGTACAAGTCATTTGCGTCATAAACTTTGCTTATTGGCTAACTTTGCTTCGTTGGATGATGATAAAAATTTTTCTTCGTCTTGCCCTGTAACTAAAAATAGAAGGGTCCACTGAATATACCACAGTTACTCTTCACGCTTCAATCCTTGTATCTCAGTGACATATTAGTAATTGATTATACGATATACATGAGATGTAATTTCTTCCAAAAAAATTCTCCTCCTTTTTTTTTTTTAGAGAAAGTTTCAAGCATCATTACTGGTCCCATATATCTTCGATCCAGTAACTACAGTTTATGTATATTCAGATTTTTTCACACCAGGCACGTCATCTGTTTCCTTTTCAGATGACTATCGTCATTTTGCAAGGAACGACATTGTTGGACTTTTCCAGGAATTTATTTTTTCATGAACCTTCTGCGATTTTCGGGTTCCCAGCTGATACTCTCTTCATTCCGGTTTGTATGCGTCTGTGTATTGACTTGTAAGTCCTCTTTTGACTTAGCAACAGTGTCACATTTTGTGTATTTTCAGTTTTCTAGGACGCCTCCAGCTTCTTCCTTCGTTGCGCTGTGGTGGGGCGGGGTGGGTGTGGGCGTGTTTATTATTTCTTGTGTTTGCAGAGTTTTAACGTTGACCCGCAGCTTCTCTCTGTTTGTGCCGTCAAAGTGTCGCATACTTTTTGTATTTTCTGGGGTTTGAAGTTTGTCTGCAACTTTTTTCCATGATTGTATATTTTCTGTCTTGACCTGCATAGCGCAACTTCCTTTTTTGATTGTGCTGAGTCAATGCAAGTTATTTCGTGCAGTACCTATTTTCCAATTCTGACACAATTACTTCCTTTGTTGAGCAGTGAAGAGTGTCTCTTATTTTCTGCTTTTTGTGTTTTCCATTTTGCCTGAATCTATTTGTTTGTACATCCCCTGTCGAATTATTGTCTGTTATTTTGTTGATTCGTTCTGTTTCCCAATTTTGCTCCCAGCTTTTTTTATTGATTGCACAATCGGAGTGTTACGTTTTTATTATAATTTCAGTATTTTCTGGTCCACCCGCAGCTCCTTTCTTGTTTGTGCAGAGTCACTTTTTGTATTAATTTTTTGTTTTTCTGTGTACTTGCAGGTTTTTTCTTGATTTAACGGTCAGAATTTTACATATTTTATATATGCTTGGAGCTTCTTTATAGATTATCCTGTCAAACTGTCACTAATGTTCTGTATTTTCCGCTTCTTCCAATTCACCTATAGCTTCTCTCTTGATTAAACATTCAGTTTAACTTATTTTGTGAATTCTCATGTATTTTCCGCTTAGTCATCTTTCTCGATTGTGTAGTTATAGTGTCACTTTTGTGTGTAAGTTTTGTGTTTCCTAGTTAGCCTCTGGCTCCTTTATTGATTGCACAGTTGAAGTGTCACTTTTTTTTTTTGTATTTTCCACATCTTCTTGTTCTTCGTAGATTCTTGTTTCATTGCGCAACTAAAGTGTCACTAATTTTATGTCTTTGGTGTTTTCTGGTTTACCAAGATCTGTCTTTTCGTATTTTCTTTGTTTTCCGGATTGCATCACCTTCTCCATGCTCACGCAATCAAAATGTTTTAATTTTGTATTTTCCTGAATATGTATCCTTGATCAGTCAAAGGTATCTCTTCCCATGGTAACGAAATTGATTCCGCAATATATCACTTGCAGTATATTGCATGTTCATAACATTAACCATTTGCATTTCGAGTCTTTGAACTAACAGCGTGTTTATCATTTGATGTAATTTTACCAATGGCAGTTTATTATACTGAATAATCAAGATCATGATTTTGATTCATTTTTTCTGTATTCTTTTTGTTATACAAAGGAAGTTCTGGAATACGATAACGTTATATTATGATTACTATGCATTATACAATAGGAAGTTCTGGAATATGATAACGGTACACTATGATTACTACGTGTTATACAAAAGAAGTTCTGGAATATGATAACATTACATTATGATTACGTATTATACAAAAGGAAGTTCTAGAATATGATAACGGTACACTATGAATACTACGTGTTATATATACAAAAGAAGTTCTGGAACATGATAACGTTACATTATGATTAGTATGTGTTATACAAAGGAAGTTCTGGAATATGATAACGTTACATTATGATTACTATGTATTACACAAAGGAAGTTCTGGAATATGATAACGTTACAGTATGATTATGTATTATACAAAGGAAGTTCTGGAATATGATAACGTTACATTATGATTACTATGTGTTATACAAAAGAAGTTCTGGAATATGATAACGGTACATTATGATTACTATGTGTTATGCAAAGGAAGTTCTGGAATATGATAACGTTACATTATGATTACTTTGTGTTATGCAAAGGAAGTTATGGAGTATGATAACGTTACCTTATGATTACTATCAAAGCTATTTTGCTATAATTTTTTTACGAAATTATGAATTTACTCCTGTGTTTTTTTCAGCAATGGTAGCCGGAGAGAGAATTATATTTTTGAGTGATGGGAAATATTTGCTCTAATAATAACACTGTCCAGAACAAATAATAAAATGTTGTATTATAAATGCAGAGATTTATAACAAATTTATCTGTCACGTTTACCGACACAACTAAGTTATTTTATGCTTAACGTGCATTGAAAATGTTATTTTTACTCCTATTGCCGGTATGAATGAAATTCTGTTTAAACTTTCAACATAAACTGTGAAGATTTAGTTCATTGCGTAGCTAAAAATGAAGATATTTCTCGTGATATATTTGTCATGATATATTCATCGCCTTCGAATTTATATTATTTTGTGCTTTTAACATAACTGAATATTATATATATATATATATATATATATATATATATATATATATATATATATATATATATATATATATATATATATATAATATTCAGTTATACATCATACATACATACATACATACATACATACACATATATATATTTATTATATATATATGCAAATATATAATATATATATATAATATATATAATATATATATATATATATATATATATATATATATATATATATATATATTTGCATATTTATGTAATATATATATATACATATATATGTAATTCTAATAGCCACAATGCCCTCTTAACTTCTCGAATTACATATGTTTCTGGTAAAAGTGACCAGTAGATTCTACATACATATATATGTTTATGTATGTATGTATGTATATATATATATATATATATATATATATATATATATATATATATATATATATCAGTATATACTGATACATACATACCCACGAAGGAAAGAAAAACACTGGAGTGCTGCAAGGCCTTTCGACTGTCTGTCGTCCTTTAAAGGACAGTCGAAAGGCCTTGCAGCACTCAGTGTTTCCCTTTCCTTCGTGGATTTTATCTTTATATATTCATCACGTTCCATATTTTCGTAATTCAGTTATACACACACACATATATATATATATATATATATATATATATATATATATATATATATATATATATATATGTGTGTGTGTGTGTGTGTGTGTGTGTGTGTGTTTGTATGATTATAATCACTTTTGTACACACATATACTATGTATATATATATATATATATATATATATATATATATATATATATATAAAAGGTATATACACATGTATATGTTTGTTTGTCACAGTGACCCCTTAGCGTCTCCGTTTCCTCACAGTCCAAGGACACGCTTATCATCACAAAGTCTTAAACCCAAAAGAAAGAAGCAAACGCAGAAACCCTGACGCCTGTGGCAGAATTCGAACCCACAAACAGGTATATTAGAGTGAGCGTACCTCACCCACAAAGCAGGATATAAGTTTTCTCCTTCTCATAAACACATATATCTCGACATGCGCAATTCTGCAATTACATCTCTTTTATAATGTACTAAATCCATTCTGTTCCTCTGAATTTCCTTTTTTGAAGAGTCTGTTAAGTTAAACGTCTTTACAAATGAGATAACGCGAGAGAGCGCACTCTGTCTGTGCTTCTCATAGCGTACATAATTAAATTGCTTCCCTTCAGAGATAACAGCCAAATTCAGTTGGGCTTCACTCCGTCAGTGTATATTGAATATTAAAGTTGTTGGTGCCATGTTGCTTTCAATGTTAATCCAGATATGTTATTAACACTGCTGGAGTATATAGTAAAGATTTAATTTCTGGCGCGTAGCATTTGATAAATTGTTAATTCTCTCGTAGGTGGTGGAAGGGCGTGGTTTAGGCATTTATACAATGCACGTACACGCTTATATATGTGTACCTGTTGGTGTGTGTGTATGTGCGTGTGTATGTGTACTATTGTCAGGACCGAATCCGAAGCCACCCTTGACAATCAGGACTGGTTGTCTTGATTGTGTCTGAGTCTACAACTCACGTTCAGAATTAAGGTTGTAGATTTCTACTAACGTCCAGAATTTAGGTTGTAGATTTCTACTATATGAAGTCAGTCAAAATGTTATTCATGTGAACAAATTCGCCCAAAATCATTTAATAGAGTTATGTAAATGAGGTAACTGAAATAATTTATTTGTTTTAAAAAAACTATTGGTAACAGTGTCATTCGTAACATAAAGCAGAATGGATTGATCAGTATGAAAGTACTTAACGTAATATTTTGAATGAGTAAGGCATTACTTGACTACCCTGTATCCACTGTTAAGTTTTGGTTGTAACCTTTTAATTTACAAAGGATTTCAGCAGGTTCCGTTATAATGCGCATGTAAAACTGAAAACAGAGATAAGAAAGACAAATGAATACCAGTGAAAATAAATCACATATGTTGAATTTTCTGTGCCTTGAGCCCGGGTCTAGACTGCTGTCCATCATGGGTCAAAAAAATATTATGACCGATTCGAAGACGAGGTAGGATTACTTCAGAATGATACATTTTTAAGAGGAAGAATGACATAATCCTACAGCTGGCATTCAAAGGTACTCATCACATAAGTGTTTATTACATCATGACAAAGCAATCCAACCGTGTTTATAGTCCCCATTTACGAAACATTTACAAAATGAAATTGCAATCGATTTTGACAAAGACACCTAAGATAGTTAACGCAAAATATAAAGAATAAATTTATAGTTTCAGATATGAAAAATCGTTGCGTCAGAAGGAAGCCCATTCTCTTCCCTCCAAAGGGCTTGAAAGTTATTTTCTGGCCCGAATAAAGATAACCTAAGATGGCGGGTGAAGAAAGTGTGGGGGATTTATCCCTGGGTGTTGGTTGCCGTGGTGTAGGGGTGTGGGGGGAAGGGGTTTAGATTGTATCCTAAACCCATTCTTGCCTTTTTCTTCTTCAAGTAAATCTGAATTATTTACTCGCCAGGTGGAGAAAAATATTAGGCTATGTTAATGTAATATTTTACCTATGAAGCCACTTTAGCAACTGGTAATAAATACATATTTATTAAAATACCCTTGCCTTCGATATTTTGTTTTTTTGGCGTATTTATCAGTGATACGAGCGTTTTGACATTAAGTTTATTTCGTATAGATTTTCGTCTTTTTTTTTCCTACAACCAATTGTGAAGAGACTCGTCAATAGGGCATAAACTATTTATTCAAACTTGGTTATATTATATTTGACCTAATACTTAGGTGATTGTGGGGATGTCTCAAGAGTATATTTCTATTAAAGATATTTTAAAGAAATAGATTTTTACATATTCAGTATAAAGATTCTGGCTCTTTATTCACCAAAAGACATGATTTACACATACATACACATTGTATACAATATATATATATATATATATATATATATATATATATATATATATATATATATATATATATATGTATATATATATACATATAGATACGTATAAAGTATATATATACATATATGTATATATATAATAAATATATATAATATATATATGTGTGTATATATACAAATATATATGTATATATAATTATATATATATATATATATATATATATATATATATATATATATGTGTGTGTGTGTGTGTATATACAAATATATGTATATATATATATATATATATATATATATATATATTATATCAGTGAAGAAACACTTGGTGGAAATGTCACAGTTAAAACGTCAGGAAAGATATCTATAAAAACATTACAATAATTTCGCTAATAAAAATTTACATTAACCTCTAGAAACAAATCCACATTTTTCGATATATACCTACGCTTCGATAATTTACCTTTCCATTTCACTACACTTTCTTTCACGTGTTTTAACTTAAGGTTTCCACTTCTCTGACGGCATGCTGCCACGCAGTAAGACAACTTGAAAGCACATAAACAGCGTGGAGTTGATAAGTCTCGGGAAAATGAGGATGTCTTTGATACGGCTTTAGGAATTAAGAGAAAACTGAATGACCTTTCTCCGTTATAAAGTCGCGCTGATGAGTGGGCAGGACAGAGCTGGTCGATGGAAGTAAGACGGATATAGTGAGTCAACGGAATATGGGAAAATTCCCCTTTTTAAAGATACCCCTACTTTGCCGCTGGATGGAATGGAATGAAATATTAAATTTAGGCCAAAGGCCAAGCGCTGGGGCCTGAGGTCATTCAGCGCTGAAAGAGAAATTGAAAGTACAAAAGGTTTAAAAGGTGTAACGGGAGGAAAACCTCGCAGTTGCACCATGCAACAATTGTTAGGAGAAGGTGGAAAGCAAGATTGAAGAAAGAGAATATGAACGAAGGTAGAGTAAAAGGGATGACAGGTGTTTCCAACTAGGGGTTGAAGGGGAGCTGCAAAGAACCGTAAGTGATGCCTACAGTTGCACCGCGTGAGGTGCACTGATAGAAATACCCTCCTACGGGGACTTTGTCGCTGAAAGAAAAGACCAATCTACGAGAAACTTGATATACTCATAGAAAAGAGTGCAAGATCTTTCACTGCAATCGGATGAATGCAGTTAGAATGAGTATACTAAATAATCCTTTCGGATAGTTGCAGAGGTAATCATGGAACTAAAACTGTAGATGGGTAGTTTTGGGGCAAATAATAATGGTTACGGTGATTTCTGCTCGTCCTTATATATGTCTACCATTGCTGGGACCATTCTCCAGTTTAAGACGACACTGAAGCTACTAGAAAATGAGCCAGCAACTGATTGTTCTGGACAAAACATAAAACCATCCCTCAGAGCGAGTTTCCCAGAAAGAGATCCATACTTGAAGACTCGCCATCATTTGCGATTTACAGCCCAGTGCATCCAGGCTGTACTGCAAGGCATATTGCCAGTTGCAGCCGATGGCCATGCAATAAAATTTCTGACCAGACGGGGAGGAGAACGTTAGCATAAAATTACCATTCGTTAGCTTATCACACACACATATCGGATTTCGCTACCTCCATGACCATGGGTATACACACGATGGATTCAAGATCCTAAATGAAAGTGCGGAGTATTAGAACTTGAATATGTTTCTTAATGAGATCTGCTCTCAGTCATTTCTTCCGGATGTACCGTATTAGTATAGACTCGAATATTTTTAATGAAATGAACAGCCGGAGAAAATCTATGATTGAATTAATAACCGTACGATTAGACAATTCACTACGGTAAATGATTTTACCAAATTCTCTCCTAAAATTAGATATAAAATCGATGTCATATCATTATGCCTCTCTTCTAGAATAGAGGATTCTAGCATCTTACATGTACCTGTATATGAAACAAAGAAGTAAATGACGTCCCCGGTGTGTCATTGTCCCACCTGTGTCGGAAAGGAAATAATCCGGAAGAGACGAATGACGTGATCCCTTGGAATTTACTTCCAAGTTCGCCTCGTAGTCTCCCGAACGTTCGGAAGCCTCTGTTTTATCGCCCCCATTATTTCGACTTATGACCTGTCAGAGAATTATATGGAATGTCTGTGGTACCGTATTCTGTGTGGTGAGTTCCTGTTTATCATAAATTTCATAGATGGAGTGATGGGCATTTCCTTAATATCCTAACACGAATATAGGTCTGAGATTCTGCGTCGCTTTCTTAGTCTTTAAATCCTAAGATAGTCACGGTGATGCTTTCTGGAGTTCACAAGATCGCTTTAGTTATGGAAACAACATTTCGAGTAGGCCAGTAGGCATCAAGCTGGTGGTTCGTCTTTACCTAATCTCTCTCTCTCTCTCTCTCTCTCTCTCTCTCTCTCTCTCTCTCTCTCTCTCTCTCTCTCTCTCTCTCTCCCGATAAATAAAGGATAACATTATAATCTGAGATGGCTTTCACGCCTCTTCCCCTTAGGGGAAATGACTAAGGAAGATGTAGCCTTTCCATTTCTCAGCAAGTCTTTTGGGATGAGGTTGCAAGGCCCTTGCTCTTCATTGTGACTACCAAGTAAATATTTCACTGTTCAGATAAATGGAGACCTTACAATCCCGGTTTTCTGGCTTGTGAGACGAGTATCATAAACACTTTAGGTTGATTGATATGTTTGTATCCTAAAACTTCATATCAATGTACAGTATATTGTACATCCTAACCTAGGAATACCTCCCCTGAAGGAGATATATAATTTCAAGATCCAACTAATAAATATACTGTTTTTTAAATGGAATGGGCAGTCCAGTGCTCTTTTCTAGCCCAGATCCGAAGAAGACGAGAAAACCCAATGAAAGGATGCGATAGACATTCCTTTCACAGGAAGGATTGTTAAAGGACTCTTATGAAAGACCAACAGGAAGAAAATTCCAAAGACTGGACGTATGTGGAAAGAAGGAGGAGTTGAACTAAGCAATGCGAGAAATACTTGATTCAATCTAGGCGTCCGTGACCTTAGTTCTTGCAACCCCAGTTTGCAGAGGCCAATTACTGAATTAACCTGAAAATACAACATTTTATTTTACCTTGACTAATATTCATATATTATTCATGTATTTATTTTTCAACTTGTTTTTAATTCAAGATGAAGACAAGATCGCGTATCAGTCTAAACAAAACGCCTTAATTTCCAGAAACATAGGAAACTATTGTCAGGATTGTAGCATCTCAAATCCTTGTGAGCATAACCTAACGCCCACAGTCTTAACTGAGGTGTGAAAATTAATTATACTCGTATCTTCATCAGACAATCAAAGCACTTACTTTGCTTTCAGCTCTGCAGAACACCATCACAATATTCTGTTTCAGTAGTGATTTAGTTTTAATGGCAAATTCATTAGCCGTCTAAATTGCATCTATGATATTCTAATTAATTTAGTAAACGAGATTCGGACCAACATTAATCCGAGATTATACTTACGCGCCCAGAACTAAACAGTCTCTTCTGTAAAAGCATTTTGTTCGCATCCATTTCGGTCACTCCAACTAATCTTTCCCGCAACTGTTGTTCCAAGGAATAAATATCAACCTGTTGATTAAATCCTTTTGGTAACCGGCTCCATTTCCATTAGTAGGAAATGTCTGAAAAACAAAAAGAATTTGTAATTTGTATTTCCAATTACGCAGAGAAGCGTAGCTTTCCCTTTTATTATTATTATTATTATTATTATTATTATTATTATTATTATTATTATTATTATTATTATTATTATTTTAAAGCATTACAGCAGGTTACTGAAACCGGATGTAAATCCGTAACTTTTCCTGATGGTATTTTTCGGTGGAATTTCTTCTTTTTTTTCTTTTTCTGACGTCTGTCTGGTATTTTTTTAAATACCAGACGCACTTAAGAAAAAGAAAAAAGAAGAAATACCACTGAGAATATTATTATTTTTTTTTATTTTATGTAGTTTTCAGTTATGCAGAGGTGAATGCATATTTCACGTTTTTAAGAAGTCTATCTACGCATTTCCAATTTTAGTATTGTAACTTTCATGATATAGTGTAAAGGGACATTTTGGTAAGCGAGTTTCGATGCGTCCAGATAAACAAGAGTATGATTTTGTTTTCAGCAAATAATTCCTTTTAACACAAAACAGTTTTCATGGAACCAGATTTAAACTAAATAATGCAGTGTGGACAGGAGAACTCTCTCTAGAACTGTCCTTAACTGATTTTAATTATAAATAATTAATTATAAATGACACTCATTCCTAGATTGTGTTTTTATTTCAGACAGAAAAGCCTATTAGTGGCTAGGAAGAATCATCGAAACCTTACGTAATGTAGTGTGGTATTGCGAATTCAGAGAGCTTCGAATAAAAAAAAAAAAAGAATTCTCCAAAATGGTTGTCCTCCGTCCAAGCACACTTGTCATCTATTGGGCTTGAGCATTGAACGTCTGTTCTGTATGTTGGAGATTTCTCTGCGATTACTGTCCTCTGTTGCACCACTTCCTACTAAAACGAATGTATTATCATCATCTTCATCAAATTCTGCATCTCCGACAGTAACTGACTTCCATAGGTTATCACCTTTTCGGGTGAAACACCTGATGCTGAATCTTCATTCCCTTTCATCTTGCAAATTAAATTCCTCTCGTACTCTGGTTCAGGGGAGGATTCATCCCTTTTGGCGTTTTTCGTGTTCTTTGGACGAATGTCTTTAGTATTCTGAGCTGAGCCAGAGTATAGAATATTTCAGTATGTTTTTATTGATTGCGGTCATTTTTTCCCTTCTTGAAATAGGCTTTTCAAAAATTTCACTTGCAGATATGTGTCGACTAATTGTATGCAGTCGTTGTAATTCATTTTCTTTCCCAGAATTCTCTTCATATGAGATCTTGCAGTTTCCCTTTTATCTTGCACCCTGAATATGCGCAATCCTGTCATGATTTATATCTCTTGATTTCGCTTCGCAATCTGTCCATAATTCGTGTGCTGTATCTGCAAGTGGTTCCTGTTATGAGCGTTAGCAGAATTAAGCACCGAGATTAATCTGCAGCTGCTATTTACTGCTTTCATATCACACATTGCTGAGGGACTAGATCCTAATCCCTGAACCGAACATCACTCGATGTGCTCAGCGTTTCCGGAGGATTTCACTTCCTTCTGCTCGAATGCCTCTGAGTTACCTGACGTTTCATGTGTATTTTAGTGTATCTGTGTATGTGTATGCACACCCAAGGATAGGTACAGTGCTGGGAATGCAGCAAATGTAATTTGTTTTAAAATACCTCATTTATCAATGTTTCTTGTTGTGGACTTGTCATGCAAGCGTTTTTCATGTAAACGTAAATGAAAATAACTGCTTTGGGGATTTTCTTAAAACTTACAAACATGCATAGGCACGAGCGATGTCTCAATCTCCTGTTTACACAAACACGCACGATATCTTTATTCTCGTAATCTGGTTTTTTGCCAATTTTTTTTTTTTTTGTGTGTTTGCGATAAGGAACTTAACTTTTTTAGTAACGCTCTTGAAGATCTCATGCCTTAGTGAGTCATATTAGTAGTGGTCTGAAGTATTCTAAAAATAAACTGGATCCTTCTGGTCAGGCAGTTTGACAGGGTTCTGAATCGGGGTCAAAGATTTTTCATGTTTATTCAATGAATGGTCCATTGTCATGTACAGTATCGAAATTCATATCTTTCATGTCACATGAACACGGAGCAATGCCTGTATATTATATTGTCCTGTTTTAATTTGATAGTTTTATCAATTTAGGCCTATTGAAAGGTGAACTGACTGGGGTATGATTTATTGGAGCTATACGTCATAAATTAAAGGGTATATTTGGTTGGCCTTGTACTGCTACTAAAAGAGAGAGAGAGAGAGAGAGAGAGAGAGAGAGAGAGAGAGAGAGAGAGAGAGAGAGAGAGAGAGAGAGAGAGAGAGAGAGTTCAGAGCTCAAAATAAAATTTATAGATATTTGGTGGGTTCGTTGTTCAGAGACTTGTTCATTTTTCCTGTTTCTTTTTTTTTTAAGTATCAAAAGTTCGACGTTTTCCACGATAAAACTGTATTAGAAAAGATATTGAGCCCAGCTAAAATATGCAGTGGCTTTTTTTTAAAGAGTAGGTCTTTTTAGTACAAGCAATCACCTATATAAATTGTGTGTAACTTTACTGGATGCTGCTGGTACTCTGAAATGTAATTTTTTAAAATTTCAGATAAGCTGTCGTAGATCTGTATTGTCAGCCAAGGAAGTTCAGTAAGATGTCAATCAACATTTCTCTTATACCTGGATTTATTCATATATATATATATATATATATATATATATATATATATATATATATATATATATATATATACTGTATATCTTCTCCATTCTTCCCACATGTCCAGTCATATCAGAAGACTGATCCAATATCCCAACAACGCTAACATTCTTTCCACTTCCGACACTCTCCCCATTTGTCACCATTTCACTACTTTTTCCATGACAAATGCTATGTAAACAGATCCGCTGAAAAGTTTCAATATTTTTTCTTCCATGCACATTCACCATACCTTCTTCACTTCCAGAGAAAGGTTTGGTTAAGCAGTATAATCATACTGACAATAATATCTCTTCACTTGAGACAGTCAGCCCAAGAAGGTATTACAATGTTGGTCTTTGGTTGGCAAGGATGAGTTTGCTGTTATATACCACACTGCAATCTGTTTACAATCCACCACAGTTAACTGCTAGGTACCTAATGCATTGCTCAGGTAAAATAAGTCCAACTGGTTTTTAAATGAAGAGTCTGTTGCAAAAAAAAAAAAATAGATATTGACCTACAAAAATCCTTGATTAGTGAGTATATTTCAACACCGGCAGATATAATTTTACTTGGAATTTCCATGCTATATTCCCGAAGGGCGATTTTTTTTTTATAAAAAGAAAGGGTTGAAGCTAATCACTAATCAGCTTAACATTAACTTTTGACGAGATTTCATAGAAGCCGAGGCTATTGATCGGGTGTATTTTGCAGTGATTACCCTTGTATCTCTTTACGGTGTAGATAATTCTTTGAATTTGCGTTAATGGAGAGAGATTTTTGTTCATAAGCCCCACTACATTACTATTATCCGTAGTTATTGAATTTTCACAGAGCTTGGTAATCTCATGACATAATATGAAATTCATAGAATCTTCTGTTCTTAGCGTCCAAAGTGTTATGAATACCGTAACTGAATCCGGTGATTTTAAAGGTCAATTGAAAACAGATGACCGAGACTCAAGGGAGACGATTTGTTTCGTAATCTTAAAAGATAGAATCCTTCAGTAAACAACAAAACCCTTTGGCATTTCAATAGAGGAAGGTCATACATTTGGAACGCAGTAAAAGGTCATTGCGGTGTGTCATTGTGGATACATTTTTCAACTCTCCTGACGAACCCAACTGCTGAATAGAGATTCCGTGATTATCACAGAGCTCAGCATTCTCGTTTCATATTTTTGCGCACCTTTTCATAAGGCTTCCAAACAGTCTTAATTGCTTTTTTTTCTGTGGGACCAGCAAGTTCCATGGTCTTAACCCAGTTATTGTCCTTTTTTCATAAACAATATTCTTTGGTGCGTTTTGTTTAACGATTGTGGTCGCTGTACTTATTTTGCAATGAATTATATCTGAGTAAAACTAGATCCTTATATCATGTTTACCAAATTCTCGTTTATTTCTCAGTATGGAAATTTAAAGAGCTTCTTACAAATTACTTAGAATCGCAGTAGTGTACAAACACAAAGATCATGATGCTTCTTAATTCCAGTCTCACTTACGAACATCGTACAGTCGTTATACAAGTGAATGAAATGTCTTCTTGCATTTTGGTTAGAATCGCTCCTACAACTACCTTATTGCTGTTTACATATAAATTAGGAGGTAAATTCCTGTGAGATGCATCAGTCATTTACATTCATGACCCAAACTCACGATTCCCCTGAGTTAGAGACGTGTTTACATATACATGAAATTCATATGCCAGATCATGCCTCTCCATCACGCAGGTATAGGTCGTATATTCATGTCTGGTGTTTAAGATGTATAAAGTGTAATATGCAGAGGATGGGTGGGGGTACCGGACTTCGTTTCCATGTAAATAAAAGTCGAGTCTGCAGGTTGGGTGAAGCGTTTGCCCGCAGCAGATACATTTCAGATACACATCTCCGACGGATTATTTTCCCTCTGAATATCAGTCTCCTTTCTGCACAATAACATTTTTCTATTTGTCTCGATTAGCAGTTGTGCGAGTATCTACCAAGAGTCTGCGTCTTGATTACATTTTCTTCGTTTATTTTATTTTGCGGAAGACTGTAGATATTTCCGTATTGTCAGTTGGTTACGGTATTTCAAATTGATTGAGGGGTATTTCTACAAAATACTCAGGAATATAAAGTACCTAATGTTCGTAACTAACGGTTTTCTACTTCCTAGCAATAAATCACTGGTGGTTTGTATCAGAATATGTACGTGTGTGTGTGTGTGTGTGTGTGAATGTTTGTATAACATCCTTCAAAGTCTTAACGTAGCTCAGTTTAGGGATTAAGAGTTCTCTACTAAATATGGAAATTTATATATTTATTGATATATAAAGCCACCATGGTTTCCGATTACTTGCCATAAATTAAAAGAGAGACAGAGATGAGTTAACATCTACACGTATTTGGCAGTGAGCGGGCTAGTCGAGTATATCAGTGAACGTGTTTTGCATCAAGGTCTACTTCAGATGTCTCTCTCATTCCCTTATACACCTTTGGATGGTATTTGCTGACATGGCCAACCTAACCTAAATCAACCAACCTAACTTTTTATTTGACTAATTGACAACCTTTTTGCCATAGTGACATTTCCCCCCAGAAGGAAAGACTCGAGAGAAAATACTACGTTCATCCTTTAACTACATCCACAGCATCAGCCGTTTCAGATTTTAGAAAGGTTCATCAGCATCACGTTAATCCATATCTCTCAGACAGACACACAAAAACAGGGGCCGTTTTGCAAGTACTCTAACTCTGGATATTTAAACCCTTCTGCTCCATCATCACTTTTTAAATTTCATCTGGCATGAACGCTCTCTGTTATCTCTCTCCTCCCTTCTCTCTTATACGATAAATTGCTCAAAAATAAATGCCCAGACTTATATTCGACTGATTTATCTGAAAGTGAAAGAAGAAGCTCTTCTCTTCTGCGCTATTTGTAATCGACTGGGTTCTTTCTGCAAGGCTGGTTCCAGCACTTCTTATCGTACTCTCCATTGTGTCTGTCTCTCTTTCGTTCCCTCTTTCTTCCCAGTACCCAAACGATCTCAAAGACGGAAACAAAAAGACCAAAAGAAATTGTCTGATTTAACATTACTGCAAGTCGACCCAAATGAGGCGTCACAGCGACTGGCACTTTGGAGACTTGGTTTTGCCTTTCCCGTATCTTCTCTTCACAGGGGACCCTGTGTGGCTTTGCACTGCCCGCATGCTTGGAAGAAGGCCAGAAAAACTTTCTTAACATTCTGTACTATTCCTCATCTTCGCTTCTTCTTATCTTTATAACTTATTAGCTTCGGGTTCTAACACGGGGCAAATCATAATCACGATCATCGTCTTCACTTATTTATCAGGATTAAGCTCTAGTTCTTAGTCAAATTATAAATTTTAACAGCACTGCAGTATTATGTTTTTCCCAAAATTTGTGATTTTTTCTTCGGGTGTCTAAAGAAATAGCAATGTGATTTGGACATCGTCAGCATTGAGTGGAAGTTTATTAGGATCCGTCAACTTTGGATTATTTCAAGGTAGAAATGGATGTTTTGATTTACATAAAAAAAGAGACGTTATTATTCTATGAGATTTTGTCTTTGGCACTCACATACATATATATATATATATATATATATATATATATATATATATATATACATATGTATGTATGTATGTATATAAGTATATAAGATATATATAGTATATATATATATATATATATATATATATATATATATATATATATATATATATATATATATATATATATATATATATATATATTGTTACAGACTGGACTGGTGTGATAAGAATTTACACACAAAATTATAATTGATGCTGCCACGAAACCAAGGGAGTCCTGTTTGTAAACAAAAGGGGATTTAATTGAAGACTTACCTTAGAATTTTCCTGGAGTTATAATTTAAGGTGGAAGGTCGCCATATTGGAATTTAGAATTCTTTTGCCAATTTACAGTGATTTATTTATAGAAACTTAGCAAATCAACATTAGTAAATCAACATTTAGACACCATACAACATAATCACTGAGGGGCAGATTCAGAATAGGGCACAGTAACAATAATGACATGAATTGGCAACAAGCAAGTGGATAAAAATGGGGCCAATCTGCAATATTCAGTTCAATGATAATAATCACAGTCAGTCTGCCCTGATTAGGTGAGATAGTAATGCATATGATGGTGTTCCAGGATGAAGGAAATACTTCATAAGAATAGTTGGCCACAACGGAAACTTCTCTGAACTACGACCAGGAAATCTGGTGGCAGGTGGGTATGGAAGCATTGAATTTTGCGATCGTACCACGTGTCTCTTGTCTCCTCCTGAAAGAGACATTTTGCGTTAGCACTGCTCAAACTAAGGGAAATGGAATCTCCCTACAGAAAATTACTGGAGACACTTTCTTAAATACAACACATAATGTAGCCTAGAAGGTGCTTTTGATGAAAGCATGTAAATATGATATGAGAATCGGAGCCGCGTGTGCGTTAACAATGAACACGTAATTATACGCACCCAAAGTTAACTTACGCTATTATCATTTAACTTAAATAACTTAAATAGCCCTTAGATTGCACTGGTGGAGGGATAAAGGATTGTGATATCGGGATCTTTACTCGAATTCAAAGTACGTAAATGGCAAGGCAGGGGATACAGGCAAGATTCTGACAAAGGGAAGATTGTTTCGTGGAGGAAGAGGTTAAAAGTTTAAAAGAAATGGAAATTAAGGAGTTAAGTACAAGGGACAGGGCTGGCAATTTGACTACTCGCAAACGTACGAACCTTTTATGATTGTTATAGGCGCCTACAATCGGATAGGCTGTCCGTCGGCGATCGCCACACCAGCGGAGATAGAGGGATCCGCAGAGCGTCCGCTCCAGATGAAGTCAAAAGATAGTCTCTGCCCTGCTTTTGAAAAATAGGTCGCACTCAGCGTTGGGGGGGCGGGGGCAGCTGTACCTGCAAGGAGTCATACGCCAGCAAAATCACAGAGAAAAGGAGACCAAGGCCTGACAGAATAAAATCCTACCACATCCCCTAAGTTCGATACACCTATAGAGCTTCCTGAACACTAATTGCTACCCCATCTCAGGCGATGGGGGGAGACGGGGTTTTGAGTATTGTTCCTGCATCGTACGATCTTTAAGGGTGGGGGGGGAGAATCTAGGTGTGTTCTGGTAGCAGGGGGGTTTTTAAGAGGGGAAACCCATTGTCTACCCGGCGTGGGCATTTCCTGTAGACTGTGAAAGCATGCGTTTTCTGTCTATATGAGTGAAAACAACTGAGTTCCGCCATATTGGCGCCAGCTATTAGCTAATGGAAATTATAATCCTCTAAATAAGTTAGATAGATAGCAGCTAAATAGGAGGGAGGAATGTATATCATACAATATATATATATATATATATATATATATATATATATATATATATATATATATATATATATATATATATATATATATATATATATATATATATATATATATATATATATATATATATATATATATATATATATATATATATATATATATATATATATATATATATATATATAATACTCAGTCTTCTAACCATAACGATAAAGACAATTCTTCATTTTTTTCCAACAAGAGCCTCACACGAACAGGAAAACATGCCGCCTTTTAGACCTTCGCAACAGAACAGAAAAACAAAAACCCCTCGAATTCTTTGTTACTGCTCCCGGATGAAAGAAACCGAACCGTTCTCAGTACCACGTAAATGTTTTTACCGAAACTCTGAGGAACTCTGGACGTGGAATGACTCCATGTGACTGTTTACTTGACTGTAGTAATGAGCGGGTTTTACTGAAGTTTCCAAAGGTAATGGGGAAATAAACGACAAATTAGTTTCATTTATGTGCGCTCATTTCGCGTTCTTGTATTTTTTTTCTTTTTTTCTTTTTTTTTTTTGAGTTTCCCGAAAAATCTTGTTTGTCCTCAGAGGATGAAAATTTTTATTTATTTCCCCCGATTTCTTCATTGGATTTTGTATAAATTACTCTTGATGTAGTTTGCAAAATATTTATATTTATAAACTCTCAAGCCTTCGTAATTTCATATACTTAGTTATTTTTCTTAGAATAATTTGTAAAAGAAATGTTTCCTGCGTTGGTAACTCTCCTTTTTGAGACATCAATCCACGCAACTCAGTCAGTCTCTGTGCTTTATTCAAGATCAATTTTGAAGAAAGATTTATGTTTAAGATCTAAACGTGGTAAATACACCGAGAGGTAAACTGACATGACCTTAGTGCTTCCTTCTTCGTCTCGTCATTGTTGAGTAGTTAGGAGGACAGCATTAATTTTTTTAACGATGAATCAAAGGTTTCGAATTGGCTTGCTCTTGTACTGCTCAGTAACTGACTTGTCTGAATGAGAGAGAGAGAGAGAGAGAGATGGATAGATAGAGATGGATAGATAGAGGTTTTGAAGTCAGACTGAAGAAAAGACATGGGCTGTATAATGAGACTAATAATAATTCTTATCTGTGCTAGTCTTTCTGAGTCATTGCTTCTCAGAAACTTACAAACTCAGATCTTCCACAAAAGAGATGTTTGATTACTATAGAAAAATCTAAATAGATGAATAAGAGAAAAGGAAATTGTACCAATTTTCATAAAGGTACTCTGATTTAGCTCAGAATCATCAACAAGCTCCCTCAAACATTTAGAAGTCAGGTTGTCATTCCAGTATTAAATTATTTAGCTTCTGGACAAACGGAAAGAAAAAAATAAGTTATTTTTTCCTTCCCGTTCTGAGGGACGTCTGTCAGCTCCCAAACTAACAATTTGCTGGTGTCTCTGTAAGCCCTTAAGAGATGCCCTGACAATTTAGGCGTCACACGTCTTATAGAATATGCGCGCCCTGTTAATTATGTTCGAGATTACCTGGCACTCCATTGTGTTCCCTTAATTTAGTTTAGCTGCTCGTCATCAGTGAATACTTGGCTGGTTAGGAAGGACAATTGGATTAAGGAGCGCCGTCTGTGATTTCTCTCCCGACTTCGCTTCTCTCCCACCCCCCCCCTCCCCCTCCACCCTCCTTCTCCTCTTCAGCATTCACAACCAGATTCATCCCTTCGCCGACCGCGAACTCAAGTTAGTGTCTGTTTCCGCGAAGTCCGGTACTGCCTGGAGGGGGGGTTTGTTTGCTGTCTGCAGACAGGATCTTTTCAGGCGTCTTGTTCTTCGCTGGTTCTTAGGACTCGGCCTTTGGTTTGTTTTGGAAAGGGGGAGGGGCCGCTTGGTCTTTCCTTAGATTTAGGTTTCGGTTGGGGAGTCATAGAATTCTGATATTTTCTCATTCATCCTGGGGCAAAGGATACTTATCTTGAGCGTTACTTAAAATTACATCTCTCCATTTAGTGGGAGATACAAGAATTCTCGTCATGTAGTGGCGATGATACTTTCGTCGCTAGGGAATGATTTAGGGACCCTACTCAAAATCCAGTTAAGCTTTCCTAACACTAAAATGGGACTAGCAATGTCATCCCAAAATGCATACTCAGAAGCTATGGGGGCACTTCCGGAGGTATTCCTGTAGTGGAAATGGGCATATACGTACTATATGTATATATATATATATATATGTATATATATATATATATATATATATATATATATATATATATGTGTGTATATATTATATATATATATATATATATATATATATATATATATATATATATATATATATATATGTGTGTGTGTGTGTATATTTTATATATATATATATATATATATATATATATATATATATATATATATATATATATAACAAAATAGCGTTTGTAAGTTGGTGGGTGTGGCTCCATAGCATAATGATGCAGCAGTCACCGCCAAATTCATCCAGAAATTTCTGGAAACTCCCTCATCATAAGCCGCTATTTCCATGTGCACTATCTACACAGGTGAGCATCAGTAGCTTGTCTGCTCCCTTACAAGAATTGCGTCCCTTACGTACATTCTTCCGCATTGTTGGAACAGGTGGATATTAACATCCTTTCTCTCTAACACCGCGCTCAATATATCACCAAGTGTAAATAAATGAGTAGAGATAGGTAGAAGCAACATAAAAAGATACCGTTGTTTGAATGGTCACAAGAATTACGAAATCCATTTTATCGTATTCTAATTTTGAGTATAAGATGCGTGTATTCTGGACTCAAATGTTTTGCATTACTTGGTGTCAAAACGTCGAATGGGGAGAATCTGCTATTGCATGTTGTTCAGGGCTAAATCAGTAAGTTGTGGGGTTGAGATTCCTTTTTTACCCATTCCACTGAAAAAGGGAAAGAAGGGGAACTGGAAGAAGTTCCAGTATTCTATTCTGGTCCAAGAAAGGGGGAAATATATTGTCTGTCTACCTGATTGTTTTTCGCGTCACTCTTGAGATTATTGAACAGGCAAGGAAATAATTTAGAAGGACAGCATAAATGCAGAGTTTTTGGAGTAACAGCAGTCTGTCAAGAGACTGGACTAGGTTGTTAAAAAGCCGATGGTGGATGGAGGAGGATTTAATCAAATATGAGGAAAAAACAAATAAACTAAAGTAGTAAGAAGAGGCGTTTGTGTTTTGAACTGTAGAGACTGAATTTGCTGGTTTCATATTAGTCTGTCTAACTGTCTGTTTTTTTTAAATGTACATCAATTGATATTATCTGTCATTTTTTCACTAATATGTCGGAGAAAGTGGTCGGGTTCCCCCTTTTTCTCTACAGTATATCCATTGAAATTGTTAATTACCCCCCCCCCACTCTCTCTCTCTCTCTCTCTCTCTCTCTCTCTCTCTCTCTCTCTCTCTCTCTAGGGCACATTGAAATCACCCAATGGTCAAATGGTAGACACGTAAGTCAAATCAATACCTTTGATTCCCTTACAAGAAAATAATTCTGACATTCCCAACTACTCAATAATAATGAGCAGATGAGGTAAATAATAAGGTCATGAACAAGTTACTGGTTAGTATATTTCCTACGTTCTGGTTTTAAACTCCTCATTAATAAAGCCAGAGCAGCGAAGACGTGCGCTATTCAAAACGTCTGGCAGGTGGAAAATATGATTCCAGCTTTTTGTGAAATTCCTGGAAGCACTGAATGTCATATGAGCGCGAACACACTGATGCTTGCAATACGTTCATACCTAATAATATAAGAATTAATCAGAATTATTATTTATGGTAAACACATTATTTACAATTTATAGGACGCTCCTTCGTTGAGTGTTTATGCACTTAGAAACGTTTGTTGTCCTCCCAAAGTAAAACGTTTACATGATTCCACCGAATGGGTTAGAATCTCATTTACGAAACTTGTTTATAATTTGCTAAGTATTTCCCGTTTTCTGTGAGATGGTGACCTCGATAGGTGTACTCCATTGTTTTAGAGCAGGGGTTCCCTACCTTTTTGTTATTCTGTACCCCTTGGGCATTTATATAGATTACTGTGTACCCCTAAAAATTGAGAATTAAAAAGAAAAACAATGAAATTGATATTGTGATATAATTTTATCTAATTGTGTAGAGTAAAGCTTTGCTTACTAAAATGAGGAAATTAAAGAGAAAAGACACGACATTGTGGAATCTCAATGTAGATTACATCATGTATTGCGCAGTACTGGCTGTTCTCTCAGAACCAGTGTACCCCCTGAAGAGTACAAATGTACCAGTGGGGTTACATGTACGCCAGGTTGGGAACCCCAGTTTTAGAGACTATGATTTGGGATGCGGTTGCTAGCTGGATACCTGTAACCCATAAATACGTCCGACATTGCACTAGCATGCATGTCCAGGTTAAAATTATGTTCTTTAGTAATTATGTAATTACTTCGCTTTTACAAAATACAAAGTGAATTATGTTGCTGTAGTTTTACGTGTGAAATATTTGGAAAAGTTAAACGTGAATTTCATTGACCGGAGACTACCTGTGTTACTGAGAGTAAACAAGTAAAAAATATGGCTAAGTTTCTTGGGCGCAATCGAGTTTTTCGTACAGCATATAATCAAGGCCACCGAAAATAGATCTATCTTTCGTTGGTCTCGGTATAATGTTGTATGAGCCGCGGCCCATGAATCTTTAACCACGGCCCGGCGGTGGCCTGCCGTTTCTCGTTGTCAGATGCAAGATTATGGCGAAATTTAACCTTAAATAAAATAAAAAACTACTGAGGCTAGAGGGCTGCAATTTGGAATGTTTGATGACTGGAAGGTGGATAATTAACATACCAATTTTCAGCCCTCTAGCCTAAGTATTATTTAAGATCTGAGGGCGAATGGACAGAAAACTGAAACTGTGAGTGAATGTAAATCCCACATTTTACGGAATTATGTCGAAAACTAAAGTTAATGAGTTTTCTTTCACACGCATAACTTAATTACCGTACAATAAATGGGTGGGCAGTGAATGAAATTCCCAAGGAGAAATGAGAAGCGGCCTTTACGACAGATCTTAAGACCTTGGAAGCGCTTGAAGAAACTTTTTAATTATTTCTGGTAATTTTATTAGGTTGAGTAGCGACATAAAATAGTATGTCCGTTTTCCCGTGTTTCATTGATAATTATTAAGCAATGCTGAAAAGTCTTTGGGTATCTGATTCATCTTTACAATACCGTTGGGTGTAACCATGATTAGGGGATGCGCTACCAGTGAAAGTAATTAAGCGCAAAATATTTTAGATAAACACATATCTTTTAAGATAGCGCAGAGTAAAATCGTAAATTTTTTCTTTAAAGTAAAAACGCCAAGAAACTGTACAGCATGAAGAAAGAGTGAAAGGAGAACGAAATCTACCCAGGAAGTGACGTCACGGATGAAATTAATGAACTTTCGCAATACTCGAGTAAAATGAAAGAGCAGGAAAATGAACTGCGTTTCACTTTGATGATACTGAATAATATACATTTAATTGAAGAACTCTTCTTTGTTTTCAATCCAGGCTCTAAAAGAGGCATTTCGCTCACTATGTTAGACAATATGGGACTTTTTACAACTATTCATTATTATTTCTGTTGACTGTCATCGCTGCTTTGTGAAGAACCTTCGCTCGGTACGCGTTTATAAAAGCACTGAAGACAGGAAAAGAACATCCTGTGCTTTCTTACTATGAAGCAACAACTGTATTTACAACGCAAAGCAACGCATCTCTCTCATTGCACGTGAAACTGACACTAGCGAAAATATTCCAGGAATCGCATTGCCCCAGAAAAGCCAGAACCTAAAAAATGCGTCTTCAAAGAGAAGTTGAAAGAAAAAGACGGAGTGGAGAGCAGGATATGCAAATAATAAGTAAATAAAGCTTAATTAGCAACCAGGTAAAGATAGTTACAAAAGACATGAGTTCTCTGAGTGTCTAGACAGAGAGAGAGAGAGAGAGAGAGAGAGAGAGAGAGAGAGAGAGAGAGAGAGAGAGAGAGAGAATCACTCCACGGGATACATTGAATGATATGTCATTTTCCATAGTACATCCACAAACTGTCCCAAGAAAGTTTCGACAACAGCGAATTGCATACCGTGAAATGACGTCTCTTTCCGTCTCACGTGGTACAGAGACCAACAAAACATGATTAACAACGTCGCAGAGATCTGTATTTTGCTGTCTGTCTGACTCCTCCGTGAAATGAACAAAATCACATGACACAAGAATCGCGTGACAGCTGATTTTGCCCTCGACGTCCGACGTTCCACGGAGCTCATTATGTGACCCGGAATTATGTCATTCTATTCCGAAACGGGAGGTCATTTTGTGTTGGCATTAATGAGTTCCAGACGTCATTAGGAATGAAGGTATTATTTGCGTTTGCTGTTTATTCCCTGATTCATTGGATCAACAGAAGTATTGCCATTGGAGGGTTTAAAGTGTTGCGGACTGGAAGATGTGATTTAGGTTCTGGTAACATTTTCATATTATTGTCCGCAGTACTTATATGTACACACACATATATATGTGTATATATATATATATATATATATATATATATATATATATATATATATATATATATACATAAACATATATAAATCACATGGTGCAAACATTCAGATAATCAAGCAAAACTACTTTAACTTTCAAAAACAAGATTCCAAAGCACAAAATATTCATGAAAGGTTAAAACGTAATCTCAAAGAGAAGAATGTGAAAAATTTAAGAAACAGAATATATATCCGTGTACAGTGAAATGAGTCAGCAAAACTAAGTGTCTGATGCAAGGCTCTTCAGTGTAATATTTCAACCTCACCTAAACGTGAAATCTTTTGAATCAGTAATTTCATTAACGCTGCTGGACTGACTTTTGCAGAGATTTCAAGCGAAAAGAGTGAAAGATCTGGTGGTAAGTGTAAAGGAGCCTCATTGTGCATCAACAGATTCTAAAATTAATGTTTTTGCTCAGGAATGCAATTAATGCGGTTAATCCAGGAGGTGCGGCGCTAATAGTATTAGCCTAATTACGCAGTGAAAAAGGCCTTATTAGATGTTGTTCAATACGATATCTGTCAGTGATCGCCGAAATAGTAATTGCTGGTGTTGTCAAAAATGGCTCCTCACCTTGGAGCAATTTTGACCAAAAAATAAAGATTTTAAAATTCCGTTGAGGGGAGGACAATATTCCCACAATAGGCCTGAACCATGTGCCATTCATCAATACAATATTTATTGTAGACAATGAAACTCAAAGACTAGAAGGTTCGGATATATCAAACCTCCGCCAAGGCTGAGTAGCCCATAACCACCCCTCCAACGAAAGGTGTCTTATCCAAGTCCGGATCTCTCAGAATCATACCACCTGTCTTCAGCCACGTTCCGTCGAGTTTTTGTAAAAGTCGAGGCATTTTGTGTATTGCTGCTAATCAGCAGACGCGAAAACGAAAAATAGCTTGCAACTCGGAAGTCTCAGTATTAAATATTCATTAAGAGCTGAAGCTTAATTCCATCATTTAATTGTCTTATACACATAAATACATGAATATATTGTAACACACACACACATATATATATATATATATATATATATATATATATATATATATATATATATATAAATACATATATATATATATATATATATATATATATATATATATATATATATATATATATATATATATATATATATATATATATACATATATATATATATAATATATATATATAATATATATTAACATATATCTAGAAAGGGGGAAATGATAAATACAAGAAACAAGAAAATAGAAAGCAATACCCAGAAATCAGTGTAACTGCCGCTAAGGAGTTATTTTTATGGAGGTATGAAAAGGAAATATTTTCTCTTCGAGAAACGGAGATGGAAGTATTATATTGCATACCCTTACTTTTATTTCGAGAGAGAAAAGAAACAAAAAACGCCGCGGAAGGGAAAACTGCAGTAGAGAATTCCCTTCAGAAAATGAATGAACTTTATGCATCCAAAACTGCTATTGAGGGAAAAAAGAGGAAACCGATTCTCTTAGATAGAAAACCATGCACAAAACATTCGGTAAAGTTATTTTTCAGATGATTCTGCTTGAGGGAAAAGAATTACTTTTTCAGAATTCGAATAAAAGTATCACAGGGAATAAAACATGAAACATTTCGTGAAATATTCAACTTTTTCACTACAGAATAGATCTTTCAAGCTGTTAGTATATTTGTCGCTTTATAGTGTCACTCATCTAGAGGATTTTCATTAATTTGTTAACATTTTTAATGAAGAAATAAAATAAATAGCGGTACACATTTTAACGTAGCCTCGGTAGTTTAGATTTCCCTGGAATATCCGTGAAAAAATGTCTATTAAACATTATGAAAAGAATAAGAGATTCTCATCAACGTGGAACCGAACAGAACAGGATCTCGATTTCATCTGTTTCTGGCAAAATTTGTCTACAAGAAAAGTCAAACTCCTTAGACAGAGAAAGTTTGCGAATTAGATAAATTTACACGTGACCGGTGTTAAATAATATACTAATTTTCATTACAGAACTCAAAGTCTCGTCATGAATTACTTTTCTCATTACGTTACTCAAAATCTAATGAATTACTTTTGTCATTACGTTACTCAAAATCTAATGAATTACTTTTCTCATTACGTGTCTCAAAATCTAATGAATTACTTCTCTCATTACATTACTCAAAATCTGATGAATTACTTTTCTCATTACGGTACTCAAAATCTCCTCATGAATTTCTCTTCTCATTACGTAACTGAAAATTCAAACTCATTGCAGGAATCAAAATTATACTAAAAAATTCAACCAATTATAACATAATTCAAAATCTCCTTATTGATCTCAAACAGCCGTTGCAAAAACCGTAAAAACCTTTTATGCTGAACTCAAAATGTCATTAAAAGTTTTGGGAACTTAATTCAAAAAAATTATATTTTAAAAATTTACTTATATAATTTTCTTAATTGTAATTAAGTAGTGCTTGTCATTTAAATTGCAAAGATAATTACGAATAGAAATATAAAACCCAACTATGAGGGAGACCCAAACTCTTTAAATTTGAACTAAGAGGGAGATCTATGTCCTTTCCTAGTCCAGACCCGAACGAACAATAAAGGGAGGGAATTGAGGAGGCGGGGGGCGGGGGTTGGGCATGAAAACAAAGTCTTTCCCCTCTGGGTAAGAAATAGACCTGACTTAACGAAGGAAGGTTAAGTATTACGGGAAGAAAGGAGGCAACAAGAGAACCCAAAGAGAAAGGGGGAAATGAAAGAAAATAAGAGAATAGAAACAGCAGAGAACAAGAAGTAAAAACAATATCAGGACACTTTTGTTGACAAAAAGCCTCCGTCATTAATCTCTCTTTCTCTCCACAGAAATCTGTCGTTTCGCTTTTGTTAAGTGAGTTAGAACAGCTCATTTTTACACAGATGTCCATAGCAAATTCTCCAGGTCTTACGGTTATCGCCGTCGATAACCATGGCGTATATGGCGCCAGTTTCTAAAATGAAAGAACTCATTAAGTAAACTAGTATGCGACACCACATTATGCTTCAAATTTGTGTTGTAAAAATAGATGTCAATGAGTCCTCGACAGATAATGGTACGTTTCTCTCTCTCTCTCTCTCTCTCTCTCTCTCTCTCTCCCTCTCTCTCTCCTCTCTCTCTCTCTCTCTCTCTATATATATATATATATATATATATATATATATATATATATATATATATATATATAATCTGGCACTGGCACTAAGCCTTAATATTTATAGGAAAAAGATGGGAAAATGTTTTTCCCTAAAAGAACCTTTTTTTGTTCATCACGAGGTCATTAAAACCTACACCAAAAATCGGCTCCTGGAAAATCGTAATAGATTTCGGCCAGAACATCGCCTCTGGATGAGGATCGGCCAGGGACTGTGATTAAGTGTCCTCTTGAAGCTCACTAGACGGAATATGGTTTTCCTTCACTGAAAATGGTCAGTGGTTAACTATATCTAATGAGAGAGAATTTTTTGTTATATTTCTCAGCCATTTTGAATGTGTTATTAAGTGCCAGAGTCTAGATCACAAAAAAAAAAAAAAAAATGCGCCGAAGTTTCTTCGGTGCAATCGAGTTTTCTGTACAGCCGCTACAGCTTATAAACAGGCCACCGAAAATAGATCTATCTTTCGCTGGTCTCGGTATAACGCTGTATGAGCCGCGGCCCATGAAACTCTCAGCTGGCCTTGGTGCGTTGCCAGACTCACGGTTATGGATAAATTTAACCTTAAATAAAATAAAATACTACTGAGGCTAGAGGGCTGCAATTTGGTATGTTTGATGACTGGAAGGTGGATGACCAACATACCAATTTGCAGCCCTCTAGCCTCAGTAGTTTTTAAGAAGTTAGGGCGGATAGAAAAAAAGCGGAAGGCTGACAAAGCCGGCATAATAATTTTCTTTTTATAGAAAACTAAAGAGGAATAACTGAAGTCAGGTTCTCTATTTCAGCCTTCAGATATACTCAATAAGAAGGCATAAAACGTTTAGGAAAAAGCGATCAGAAGTATATTTATTACTTCCAAATATTTATAGTGTTAGGTTTGTGTAAGGTTTGTTTCCCTTAAAAATTTTATTCCTCAGCTTTGGTTAGTTACGATAAATGTCATCCACCTTTATCGGTTTAATATTGACATTTTGAGATTTAAAGGAGGCTCCTTTATTTTTGGGAGTATTTTCGAAAATCGACATTAATTTTTACCTTCTTCGGATGTCGGGGATCTTTTCAGCAAGGTCTTTGGGGGGGGGGAGGGCCATCTCCCGCAGAAGAACTACGACAGAATTATTCACGAACGGCTCCTGGGTGTGATGGTTGCATGTTCACCCACCCATGCCTTGCAGAAGCCCCTACTTTTTGTAGGATGTTTCAGAGAGTCCTTTGTGTCATATGGTTGCAACGTGATCCCGCTGTGTTACTCGGAAGTAAAGCTGAAGGATTTCACTTGTGAAAATAACGGTGGAATCTTTTAGGTGTTCGCCATTTATGCCGGGAAAGAAAGTAAGATTTGCAAGGTACGACAATTTTAGGGGTCGAAATAAAGAAAATGAAAAGCTGTCAAAATAACAAACCGAGTTTGCTTGGAACGAAGAGAGTCAAAATAGAAGGGTGACCTGGAAATAACATTGTTTTGTTATAAGTCAAAGAAAATCAAATTTAGAAGGTCCAAACATTTTCAGATAAGAAAAAATCAAGACACCGTGGATTGTGTAAATAAGAGACAGAGAGCTTTTTATTTCGAGGTTCCATTTTTTTATGTTTTTATTACCTTCGGTAAGGGAACTATGTTCTTGGGTCTGTCTGCTTGATTGCAAGTCACATGGTCGGCTGGAATAAGCGAAAGATTATCCGTAGAATATTTTTCAATTTGGCCATAGGTGGGCCTCGGTTTGTTATTCGATTTTGGGAAAGATCCAAATCCAGATAAAAGGCTAATTTTGGGAATTCAGGTACCGCTGGAGTTGGATTGCTCAACCTTGGCGTCCTCATTTTAATTCTAATTGTTCATTCTGAAAATTTCCTAATTATTTAGGAAAATCCTGCCGAAATCTGGACTGTCGAAGTGATACCATTGCTCTCAGAGATCGATTAACGCCTTGTGACCAACATCTTCGAAAACTCGACCTCCAGACGAGTTACAGCAGTGCCTGCGGGTTTGCACTTTCGCGACGATCTCGACGTCATTATATTCCATTCAGCAAGGATCATGTTGCCCATTCCCCAATTTTTGGAGTCTTTTACCTCCGGATATCGGGCATCTTTTTAACAAAGCCTTCGTGGGATCTCTGGCAGAAGAACTACGATAGAATTATGCATGAATATCTCCTGGGTGTGATGGTTATGTGTACAATCTCCCATACCTTGCAGAAGCCCTACTTTTTGTAGGATGTTTCTGAGAGTCCTGTGTGTCCTTTGGTTACGAAATGATCCCGCTGCTGCACTCGATGTTCAGTCATTTTTGCTGGCAAAGAAAGCAGAATTTGTAAGGTACAACATTTTTTTTGGGTGGAAATAAACAAGATGAAGGTGCTATGGAAATGGCATTGTATGCGTGAGATGTAAACAGAGAGAGAGAGAGAGAGAGAGAGAGAGAGAGAGAGAGAGAGAGAGAGAGAGAGAGGGATCCTTATTTTCGATATTCGCTCGTCAAGCAGGAAGAATTCGGCGAATGGAAATGCAGCCACTTGCATGAAATCAGCCGTGGGTCTGAGGGAATGGGACAGGGGAAACATGCATAGATTTCCCCACGTTATCAATAGGTAATTTAGAGGCGTTCTGTTCCCTTCAGTATCTTCCCACAGAAATTTCTCTTACCTCTTTTGTTCTGGATAGCAGTTTTTAGACAGCCGTGCACCGTGCATGTTATTGGAACATGTTTTCGTCTGTTTATCTATTTATTTGTCTGTCTGTCTATCTATCTTTGTATCTGTCTATCTATTTATTAATCTACCTATTTTTCTATCTATTTATCCATGTCCATGAAATTTGATTGGTAAGGTATTAGGGAACGCGGATATAAGTTAACTGCAAAATTAACTTCAGTCATGGAATTCTGCTGTTGTAGGAACAGCTCTTTGTGCCCATGTATGCATCTAGTAATATATCTATTTTCATATATAGTTTTCCATGTATATGGATTTTGACAGGTAAATAATTACTAAAAAAAAAAAAAAACCCGCGGCTGAGATGTACCCACCCTATTGCGAATAGAGAAGACCATTGTGAACCTGAACCCAACTGGAAGGTGTCATAATGTCCACGAGGGAATATATATATATATATATATATATATATATATATATATATATATATATATATATATATATATATATATATATATATATATATGTGTGTGTGTGTGTGTGTGTGTGTGTATGTATGTATGTATGTATGTATGTAATACATACATACATATACTCTTATTGTTAATATATGCATAATTTTTTCATTGTTTTCAATTTTTTTGGTGACACCATGCAGTGCATTTTCATTAATACCTCTGTTAATACCAGAACCTTTCTCCCTCACTCTCGTTTAGACTTTTTTTTTCCTCTGTTGAACCGAGACATTTTCTGCTTCGTATTTTCAAATAAAATTATTTCATGCTTTCATTGACGCAGTGGAATTAGATTTCACGCTCTGATCATCAACAAAAACGTATGTTTTATAGCTTATTTGTCGCTAATCATCGAATGTTTATCTTTTCTTCGCTTGAAATGTATATTTCAAGCATTCGTCTGCAGCCGGAATATGTTTTATGCCTTTAAACCCCTGAAGGAAACAGCTTTTTTTTTTTCTCCCCGCCATCACCCAAGATTAGATAATTTTTATTGCATCCAGAACACTTATCACGCTGGCCTCTGGGGAAGTAATATGAGAAAAGTTTCACCTATTTTTTACCTTTATATTCTTGATATATTAGATTTATACCACGTTGGAACTGATCACTAATGATTACCTGTTATTGATATGTTAATTAAGGAGGGAGAGTGTCAATCATTTCCGAAATGACGTTGCTTCTTAGCGATTTACGGAGATAATTGTAATCTTGCGATTTGTTTTATGAAGTCACAGTCATCAGCGATAAGTATTCTGACGTTTTCCTTGATTCGTTAGTCAGTTTTATTCGGCATTAAAGCTGAAGGTTTCTTTCCAACATAAAATTGCCCATCTTTGTCTGTCATCTTAAGAGAATTTCCCTAGAAATCCATATTACGTATTTGGATATTTTTCCCTGCTCTGAAAGGCGCTTGACAAATGAAGATGCATTTTTATACTTTTCTTTCTGTTTTGTAGCGATTATTTTGCTTCCATTACTATTTTTTATGATGTAGTTCGTATTCTTGCAGTTAAAAATGTCCCATTTTTCAAGAATTTCTTTTCAAAGCCATTGAATACGGAAGCTTTTGCCACTCGCAGTTTCTCTCATTATCGTAAATCAATTATATGCTTGACATCACACTAATCCTTTTGAGGCAAACTTTTCATTTCGCGAAGATAGTACCAGTCCTTTCATGCTTTGTTCCCAATCGTTAGTATTTCATTGGCTTCAGTAACAAACAAAGAGTGCACACAAATATTGCTGTGATGGCTGAAAAGAGATGCTAATTGTAGAGCCAAAATAAATGTCTCTATTTGCACATTTTAGGTTAATTTTTACCTCGGAGATAGTTTCATTGGTGATTTGAAAAAATTAGAATATGTGCATGTAATGATTAATATTTGTTTCAGCATTTAGGGGAACTATTGAAGTGTTTGTGTACAATTTACATGTACATTTTGAGGAGAGAAACAAGGGATCTTTCGTGTTTGTCCGCCCCAGGTGGTGGCAGGGTAGGTAGCCGATCGGGAGGGTAGGTGGGAAATGACGCTCCCACCTCCTCCTGCAAACCTGTTTGTCGGGCCCGGTGGTAGCAGGGTAGGTAGGGGATCGGGGAACATAGAGGAGACATGACGCATCCACCCCCTCTTGCAAACTTGTTTGTCCGGCCCTGGTGGGGACGGGGTAGGTACGGGATCGGGGCGGTGGGGGAGACATGACAGGCAGCGCCGTGTTCCAGCGCAGCGTAGAGCGCGCCATCAAGCTTGCGTTATGACAAGGGAGAGTGACTGATCTGGAGTAAGTGTGAATCGCAGACGAGGATGTGTTGCCTTCGATTGCAATGGTCGGCGAAATCGTTTGTGAAGGTTTATTAAAGTATGCGCCCATTGAAAGATGATATTAGGGAAAACAAGGTTACAGGGGTTAACGGAAGCCATGGAGATGAGGCCCGGAATGATGCTGTGAATGGTGGAAGAATGACAGGTATCGCTTTGCTTATGGATTTGGAATTGAAGGTGACAGGTGCTATAACGCGAGAAGAGGTAAGTCGCAGACAGACGAAGTAAGGAATGCGACAGGAGCACTGCAAAAGGGACTGAAGAAAAGAAGTGTCTGTAGAAGTAAACGTAACATAAACGAATGTGTTGCTGAGGCAATTTTCATTTAAAGAAATGAAATGTATGTGTATTTTATAAATATAATTAAGAGAAAAGCAGTCAGTGTGTGCATATTAGACGTCAAGACTTAATAATCTCGGGGGTTTTAAAAACATTATGACAAAAGGGTTAGCACTACAGAAGACTGTTGATCAGGATGCTTAGAATGGTATGGTCACATGAAGGGAATGAAGGATAGTATATTAAAAAAAAGAAGGTCGAGAAATTACTGGATGGATTGAGTGGAAGAGATTTATTCAAATCCTTAATATCAGGAAAACAGGAGGCTGCGAGCATGACAGGGCTGTGAGGACCAGTTTGTGAGGGTGTTCAAAGAGTTTTAGGGGAGAATTGTAAAGGTTTAACTCTCTCCAGAACTGAAGCTTTTTTACAATTATGACTTATATCCGCTGTCAGTAATATCTTACCAATCATATTTCATGAATATGGATAAATAGTTAGGAAAACAGACATACTAATAAATAGATAGATAGATAGACAGATAAATCAATAGACATGTAGATAGATAGACGAAAAGATCTGTTCCTACGACAACACAGCACAGCTGTCTAAAAACTGCTATCCCGAACAGAAGAGACAAGAGAAGTTTCTGTGGGAAGATGCTGGAGGGAGCAGAATGCCTCAAAATTACCTCTTGATAACGTGGGGAAATCTATGCGTGTTTCCCCTGTCCCATTCCCTCAGACGCGCGGCTGACTTCATGCAAGTGGCTGCATTTCCGTCTTACGTCATGTACCTGTATATGAAACAAAGAAGTAAATGACGTCCCCGGTGTGTGTCATTGTCCCACCTGTGTCGGAAAGGAAATAATCCGGAAGAGACAAATGACGTGATCACTTGGAACTTACTTCCAAGTTCGCCTCGTCATCTCCCGAACGTTCGGAAGCCTCTGTTTTATCGCCCCCATTCTTTCGACTTATGACCTGTCAGAGATTTATATGGAATGTCTGTGGTACCGTATTCTGTGTGGTGAGTTCCTGTTTATCATAAATTTCATAGATGGTGTGATGGGCATTTCCTTAATGCCCATAACACGAATATGGGTCTGAGGTTCTGCGTCGCTTTCTTAGTCTTTAAATAATAAGATAGTCACGGTTATGCCTTCTTGAGCTCACAAGATCGCTTTAGATATGGAAACAACATTTCGAGTAGACGAGTAGGCATCAAGCTGGTGGTTCGTCTCTCTCTCTCTCTCTCTCTCTCCTCTCTCTCTCTCTCCGATAAATAAAGGATAACATTATAATCTGAGAAGGCTTTCACGCCTCTTCACCTTAGGGGAAATGACTAAGGAAGATGTAGCCTTTCCATTTCTCAGCAAGTCTTTTGGGATGAGGTTGCAAGGCCCATGCTCTTCATTATGACTACCAAGTAAATATTTCACTGTTCAGATAAATGGAGACCTTACAATCCTGGTTTTCTGGCTTGTGAGACGAGTATCATAAACACTTTGGGTTGATTGATATGTTTGTATCCTAAAACTTCATATCAATGTACAGTATATTGTACATCCTAACCTAGGAATACCTGCCCTGAAGGAGATATATAATTCCAAGATCCAACTAATAAATATACTGTTTTTTAAGTGGAATGGGCAGTCCAGTGCTCTTTTCTAGCCCAGATCCGAAGAAGACGAGAAAACCCAAATGAAAGGATGCGATAGACATTCCTTTCACAGGAAGGATTGTTAAAAAGGACTCTTATGAAAGACCAGCAGGAAGAAAATTCCAAAGACTGGACGTATGTGGAAAGAAGAAGGAGTTGAACTAAGCAATGCGAGAAATACTTGATTCAATCTAAGCTTCCGTGACCTTAGTTCTTGCAACGCCAGTTTGCAGAGGCCAATTACTGAATTAACCTGAAAATACATTTTATTTTACCTTGACTAATATTCATATATTATTCATGTATTTATTTTTCAACTTGTTTTTAATTCAAGATGAAGACAAGATCGCGTATCAGTCTAAACAAAACGCCTTAATTTCCAGAAACATAGAAACTATTGTCAGGATTGTAGCATCTCAAATCCTTGTGAGCATAACCTAACGCCCACAGTCTTAACTGAGGTGTGAAAATTAATTATACTCGTATCTTCATCAGACAATCAAAGCACTTTACTTTGCTTTTCAGCTCTGCAGAACAACATCAAAATATTCTGTTTCAGTAGTGATTTAGTTTTAATGGCAAATTCATTAGCCGTCTAAATTGCATCTATGATATTCTAATTAATTTAGTAAACGAGATTCGGACCAACATTAATCCGAGATTATACTTACGCGCCCAGAACTAAACAGTCTCTTCTGTAAAACATTTTGTTCGCATCCATTTCAGTCACTCCAACTAATCTCTTTCCGCAACTGTTGTTCCAAGGAATAAATATCAACCTGTTGATTAAATCCTTTTGTAAATCGGCTCCATTTCCATTAGTAGAAATGTGAAAAACAAAAAGAATTTATGATTTGTATTTCCAATTACGCAGAGAAGCGTAGCTTTTCCCTTTTATTAATATTATTATTATTATTATTATTATTATTATTATTATTATTATTATTATTATTTTTTAAAACATTACAGCAGGTTACTGAAACCGGATGTAAATCCGTAACTTTTCCTGATGGTATTTTCGGTGGAATTTCTTCTTTTTTTCTTTTCCTGACGTCTGTCTGGTATTTTTAAATACCAGACCCACTTAAGAAAAAAGAAAAAGAAGAAATACCACTGAGAATATTATTATTTTTTTAATTTTTATGTAGTTTTCAGTTATGCAGAGGTGAATGCATATTTCACGTTTTTAAGAAGTCTATCTACGCATTTCCAATTTTAGTATTGTAACTTTCATGATATAGTGTAAAGGGACATTTTGGTAAGCGAGTTTCGATGCGTCCAGATAAACAAGAGTATGATTTTGTTTCCAGCAAAATAATTCCTTTAACACAAAACAGTTTTCATGGAACCAGATTTAAACTAAATAATGCAGTGTGGACAGGAGAACTCTCTCTAGAAATGTCCTTAACTGATTTTAATTATAAATAATTAATTATTAATGACACTCATTCCTAGATTGTGTTTTTATTTCAGACAGAAAAGCCCATTAGTGGCTAAGAGAGTCATCTAAGGCTTACGTAATGTAGTGTGGTATTGTGAATTCAGAGAGCATCAAATAAAAAAAAAAAAAAATTCTCCAAAAATGGTTGTCCTCCGTCCAAGCACACTTGTCATCTATTGGGCTTGAGCATTGAACGTCTGTTCTGTTTGTTGGAGATTTCTCTGCGATTACTGTCCTCTGTTGCGCCACTTCCTACTAAAATGAATGTATTATCATCATCTTCATCAAATTCTGCATCTCCGACAGTAACTGACTTCCATAGGTTATCACCTTTTCGGGTGAAACACCTGATGCTAAATCTTCATTCCCTTTCATCTTGCAAATTAAATTCCTCTCGTACTCTGGTTCAGGGGAGGATTCATCCCTTTGGCGTTTTTCGTGTTCTTTGGACGAATGTCTTTAGTATTCTGAGCTGAGCCAGGGTATAGAATATTTCAGTATGTTTGGAACCTTTTTTTTTATTGATTGCGGTCATTTTTTCCCTTCTTGAAATAGCCTTTTCGAAAATTTCACTTGCAGATATGTGTCGACTAATTGTATGCAGTCGTTGTAATTCATTTTCTTTCCCAGAATTCTCTTCATATGAGATCTTGCAGTTTCCCTTTCATCTTGCACCCTGAATATGCGTAATACTGTCATGATTTATATCTCTTGAATTCGCTTCGCAATCTGTCCATAATTCGTGTGCTGTATCTGCAAGTGGTTCACCACCATTATGAGCGTTGCAGAATTAAGCACCGAGATTAATCTGCAGCTGCTATTTACTGCTTTCATATCACACATTGCTGAGGGACTAGATCCTAATCCTGAACCGAACATCACTCGATGTGCTCAGCGTTTCCGGAGGATTTCACTTCCTTCTGCTCGAATGCTTCTGAGTTACCTGACGTTTCATGTGTATTTTAGTGTATCTGTGAGGTGTATGCACACCCAGGATAGGTACAGTGCTGAATGCAGCAAATGTAATTTGTTTTAAAATACCTCATTTATCAATGTTTCTTGTTGTGGACTTGTCATGCAAGCGTTTTCATGTAAACGTAAATGAAAATAACTGCTTTTGGGGATTTTCTTAAAACTTACAAAACATGCATAGGCACGAGCGATGTCTCAATCTCCTGTTTACACAAACACGCACGATATCTTTTATTCTCGTAATCTGGTTTTTTGCCAATTTTTTTTTTTGTGTGTTGCGATAGGAACTTTAACTTTTTTAGTAACGCTCTTGAAGATCTCATGCCTTAGTGAGCCATATTAGTAGTGGTCTGAAGTATTCTAAAATAAACTGGATCCTTCTGGTCAGGCAGTTTGTTGGGGTTCTGAATCGGGTCAAAGATTTTTCGCGTTTATTCAATGAATGGTCCATTGTCGTAAAAAGCAGTATCGAAATTCATATCTTTCATGTCACATGAACGCGGAGCAATGCCTGTATATTATATTGTCCTGTTTTAATTTGATAGTTTTATCAATTTAGGCCTATTGAAAGGTGAACTGACTGGGGTATGATTTATTGGAGCTATACGTCATAAATTAAAGGGTATATTTGGTTGGCCTTGTACTGCTACTAAAAGAGAGAGAAGAGAGAGAGAGAGAGAGAGAGAGAGAGAGAGAGAGAGAGAGAGAGAGAGTTCAGAGCTCAAAATAAAAATTTATAGATATTTGTGGGTTCGTTGTTCAGAGTCTTGTTCATTTTTCCTGTTTCTTTTTTTTTTAAGTATCAAAAGGAGTTCGACGTTTTTCCACGATAAACTGTATTAGAAAAGGTATTGAGCCCAGCTAAATATGCAGTGGCTTTTTTTAAAGAGTAGGTCTTTTTAGTACAAGCAATCACCTATATAAATTGTGTAACTTTTACTGGATGCTGCTGTACTCTTGAAATGTAATTTTTTAAAATTTTAAGATAAACTGTCGTAGATCTGTATTGTCAGCCAAGGAGTTCAGTAAGATGTCAATCAACATTTCTCTTATACCTGATTTATTCATATATATATATATATATATATATATATATATATATATATATATATATATATATATATATATATACAGTATATATATATATATATATATATATATATATATATAATATATATATATATATTCTTCTCCATTCTTCCCATGTCCAGTCATATCAGAAGACTGATCCAATATCCCAACAACGCGAACATTTTTTCCACTTCCGACACTCTCCCCATTTGTCACCATTTCACTACTTTTTTTCCATGACAAATGCTATGTAAAAGATCCGCTGAAAAAGTTTCAATATTTTTTCTTTCCATGCACATTCACCATACCTTCTTCACTTCCAGAGAAAGGTTTGCTAAGCAGTATAATCATACTGACAATAAATCTCTTCACTTGAGACAGTCAGGCCAAGAAGGTGACAATGTTGGTCTTTGGTTGGCAAGGATGAGTTTTGCTGTTATATACCAAACTGCAGTCTGTTTACAATCCACCACAGTTAACTGCTAGGTACCTAATGCATTGCTCAAGTAAAATAAGTCCAAACTGGTTTTTAAATGAAGAGTCTGTTGCAAAAAAAAAAAAATATATTGACCTACAAAAATCCTTTTTGATTAGTGAGTATATTTCAACACCGGCAGATATAATTTTACTTGGAATTTCCATGCTATATTCCTGAAGGGCGATTTTTTTATAAAACAAAGGGCTGAAGCTAATCACTAATCATCTTAACATAACTTTGACGAGATTTCATGAAGCCGAGGCTATTGATCGGGTGTATTTTTTACAGTGATTACCCTTGTATCTCTTACGGTGTGGATAATTCTTGAATGCGTTAATGGAGAGAGATTTTTGTTCATAAGCCCCACTACATTACTGTATCCGTAGTTATTGAATTTTCACAGAGCTTGGTAATCTCATGACATAATATGAAATTCATAGAATCTTCTGTTCTCAGCGTCCAAAGTGTTATGAATACCGTAACTGAATCCGGTGATTTTAAAGGTCAATTGAAAACAGATGACCGAGACTGAAGGGAGACGATTTGTTTCGTAATCTTAAAAGATAAAATCCTTCAGTAAACAACAAAACCTTTGGTATTTCAATAGAGGAAGGTCATACATTTGGAAACGCAGTAAAGGTCATTGCGGTGTGTCATTGTGGATACATTTTTCAACTCTCCTGACGAAGCCAACTGCTGAATAGAGATTCCGTAATGATTATCACAGAGCTCAGCATTCTCATTTCAGATTTTGCGCACCTCTTCAAGGCTTCCAAACAGTCTTAATTGCTGTTTCTGTGACCAGGAAGTTTACGGTCTTAACCCAGTGTGTCCTTTTTCATAAACAATATTCTTTGGTGCGTTTTCTTTAATGATTGTGGTCGCTGTACTTATTTTGCAATGAATTATATCTGAGTTAAACTAGATCCATATATCATGTTTACCAAATTCTCGTTTATTTTCTCAGTATGGAAATTTAAAGAGCATCTTTCAAATTACTTAGAATCGCAGTAGTGTACAAACACAAAGATCATTATGCTTCTTAATTGAATCACACTCACGAACATCGTACAGTCGTTATACAAGTGAATAAAATGTCTTCTTGTATTTTAGTTAGAATCGCCCTACAACTACCTTATGTTGTTTACATATAAATTAGGGAGGTAAATTCCTGTGAGATGCATCAGTCATTGCATTCGCCGACCAAACTCACGATTCCCCTGAGTTAGAGACGTGTTTATATACATGAAATTCATATGCCAGATCATGCCTCCCATCACGCAGGTATAGGTCATGGTTATTCATGTCTGGTGTTTAAGATCTATAAAGTGTAATATGCAGAGGGTGGGTGGGGTACGGACTTAGTTTTTCCATGTAAATAAAAGTCGAGTCTGCAGGTTGGCTGGAAGCGTTTGCCCGCAACAGATACATTTCAGATATACATCTCCGACGGATTATTTTCCCTCTGAATATCTGGTCCCCTTTCTGCACAATCACATTTTTCTTTTTGTCTCGATTAGCAGTTGTGCGAGTATCTACCAAGAGTCTGCGTCTTGGATTACATTTTTTCGTTTATTTTTATTTTGGAAAGACTGTAGATATTCCGTATTGTCGGTTGGTTACGGTATTTCAAATTGATTGAGGGGTATTTCTACAAAATACTCAGGAATATAAAGTACCTAATGTTCATAACTAACGGTTTTCTACTTCCTAGCAATAAATCACTGGTGGTTGTATCAGAATATGTACGTGTGTGTGTGTGTGAATGTTTGTATAACATCCTTCCAGCCCTAACGTAGCTCAGTTTAGGGATTAAGAGTTCTCTACTAAATATGGAAATTTATATATTTATTGATATATAAAGCCACCATAGTTTTCAAATTACTTGCCATAATTAAAAGAGAGACAGAGATGAGAACATCTACACGTATTTGGCAGTAGCACGAGTATATCAGTAGATAATGTTTTGCATCAAGGTCTGTAGATGTCTCTCTGTTCCTTATACACCTTTGGATGGTATTTTGGACATGGCCAACCTAACCTAAATCAACCAACCTAACTTTTTTATTTGACTAACCTTTTGTCATAGTGACATTTCCCCAGAAGGAAAGACTCGAGAGAAAATACGACGTTCATCCTTTGGCACATCCACAGCATCAATGCCGTTTCAGATTTTTAGAGAGGCTCATCAGCATCACGTTAATCCATATCTCTCAGACAGACACAAAAACTGTGGGTCGTTTTGCAAGTACTCTAACTGGATATTTAAACCCTTCTGCTCCATCATCACTTTTTAAATTTCATCTGGCATGAACGCTCTCTGCTATCTCTCTTCTCCCTTCTCCTTTTTACGATAAATTGCTCAAAAATAAATGCCCAGACTTATATTCCACTGATTTATCTGAAAGTGAAAGAGAAAGCGCTTCTCTTCTGCGCTATTTATAATCGACTGGGTTCTTTCTGCAAGGCTGGTTCCAGCACTTCTTATCGTACTCTCCATTGTGTCTGTCTCTCTTTCGTTCCTTCTTTCTTCCCAGTACCCAAACGATCTCAAAGAAGGAAACAAAAAGACCAAAAGAAATTGTCTGAATAAACATTACTACGATCGACTCAAATGAGGCGTCACAGCGACTGGCACTTTTGAGACTTGGTTTTGCCTTTCCCGTATCTTCTCTTCACAGGGGACCCCGGGTGGCTTTGCACTGCAGGCATGCTTGGAAGAAGGCCAGAAAAACTTTCTTAACATTCTGTACTATTCCTCAGCTTCGCTTCCTCGTATCTTTATAACTTATTAGCTTCGGGTTCTAACTCGGGGAAATCATAATCTTGATCATCGTCTTCCCTTATTTATCAGGATTAAGCTCTAGTTCTTGATCTAATTATAAATTTTAACAGCACTGCAGTATTATGTTTTTCCCAAAATTTTGATTTTTGCTTGGGGTTTCTAAAGAAATAGCATTGATTTAGACATCGTCAGCATTGAGTTTATTAGATCCGTCAACTTTGGATTATTTCAGGGCAGAAATGGATGTTTTAATTTACAGAAAAAGAGGACGATATTATTCTGTGAGATTTTGTCTTTTGGCACTCACATACTACACATACATATATATATATATATATATATGTATATATATTATATATATATATATATATATATATATATATATATATATATATATAAGATATATATATATATATATATATATATATATATATATATAATGTATATATATAGTATATATATATATATATATATATATATATATATATATATATATATATATATATATATATATATATATATATATATATATATATATAATACTTGGTCTTATAACCACAACGAAAAAGACAATTCTTCATTTTTTTTTTTCAGCAAGAGCCTCACACGAACAGGAAAAAAGTGCCATAACTTTGTAGACCTTCGCAAACAGAAAACAGAAAAAACAAAACCCTCGAATTCTTTGTTACTGCTCCCGGATGAAAGAAACCGAACCGTTCTCAGTACCACGTAAATGTTTTTACCGAAACTCTGGGGAACTCCGTACGTGGAATGACTCCATGTGACTGTTTACTTAACTGTAGTAATGAGCGGGTTTTACTGAAGTTTCGAAAGGTAACGGGGAAATAAACGACAAATTAGTTTTATTTATGTGCGCTCATTTCGCGTTCTTGTTTTTTTCTTCTTTTTTTTTTTGCCTGAATTCTCTAAAAGTGTCGTCGTAACTGAATAGGCATTTTGAGTTTCCCTTGAAATCTTGTTTGTCCTCAAAGGATGAAAATTTTTATTTGTTTTGCCGTTTTCTTCATTGGAATTTGTATAAATTACTCTTGGTGTAGCTTGTAAAAATATTTATATTTATAATCTCTTAAGTCTTCGTTATTTCATATATAGTTATTTTTCATAAAGTGATTTGTGAAAGAAATGTTTCCTGCGTTGGTAACTCTTTTTGTTGAGACATCAGTCCTCACAACTCAGTGAATCACTGTGCTTTATTCAAGGTCAATTTTGAATAAAGATTTATGTTTAAAATCTAAACACGGTAAATACACCAGGAGGTAAAATGGCATGATCTTATGATTTTCTTCTTCATATCGTCATTATTAAGTGGTTAGGAGGGCAGTACTATTTTTTATTGGTGATCAAAGGTATCGAATTGGCATACTCTTGTACGACTCATTAACTGACTTGTCTGAATGAGAGAGAGAGAGAGAGAGAGAGAGAGAGAGAGAGAGAGAGAGAGAAAGAGGGTTTGAAGTCAGACTGAAGAAAAGACATGGGCTGTATAATGAGACTAATAATAACTTTTATCTCTGTTAGTCTGGCTGAATTATTGCTTTTCAGAAACTTGCAAACTCAGATCTTCCACAAGAAGATTATTTGATTATTATGGAAATATAAATAAATGAATAAGGGAAGAGGAAATTGTATCAATTTTCATAAAGGTACTCAGATTTAGCTCAGAATCATCAACAAGCTCCCTCAAACATTTAGAAGTCAGGTTGTCATTCCAGTATTAAATTATTTAGCTTCTGTACAAACGGAAACAAAAAAATGAGTTATTTTTCCTTCCCGTTCTGAGGGATGTCTGTCTGCTCCAAAAGTTCCTCATTGGACTGGTCGATATCGTTCTTCGGCTACCTCAATTCTCCACCAATGCCAAAGAATTAGAATTTATTTCGGTGGTAAAATTCATTTCTCAGTATAATAACAATAAGCTGTATCCCATTGCTAGGTAACCAATTGGTCTCTAGCCACGTAAATAAATCTAAATCCTTCAGGGCCAGCCTAAAGAGCTGTTAATCAGCTCAAAACTAAGTATACTTTTTTTTTTTGTCTGCTCCCAACCTAACATATCTGCTGGGGTCTCTGAAAGCCCTTAAGATTGTTGAGGCGTCACGTCTTATAGAATAATGCGCGCCCTGTTAATTATGTTCTTACCTGGCACTCATTGTGTTCCTTAATTTGGATTAGCTATGTTCGTCATCAGTAATACTTGGCTGGTTACAATTAGTTAAGGAGCGCCGTCTGTGATTTCTCTCCCGACTCGACTCTCCGTCCCCGCCATCTCCTCTTCAATTCAAGAACCCCTTTTGCCGACCGCGAACTCCAGGGCCTATTTCCGCGAAGTCATTGTACTGTCCGAGGTGGTTTGTTTGCTGCCTGCAGACAGGATCTTTTCAGGCGTCTTGTTCTTCGCTGGTTCTTGGGACTCGGCCTTTGGTTTGTTTTGGGAAGGGGAGGGGCTGTTTGATTTTTCCTTAGAGCTAGTTTTTTCGGTTGGGAAGTCATAGCATTTTGATATTTTCTCATTCATCCTGGGGCAAGGGATACAAATTACTGCAGTATCTTCAGGGTTACTTAAAGTTGCATCTCTCCATTCAGTGGGAGATACAAGAATTCTCGTTATGTAGTGGCGACGATACTTTCCTCGCCTGTGAGGAAGGATTCAGTTCCCAAGCGAAAGAGACTGGGTAGAAAAGAGTCTTCCCTAGCGCTAAGATAGGGCTAGCAATATCATCTCAAATGCTCAAAACCAGATGTGGTCATCTTCCGGGCATTCCTCTCGTGGAAATCTATATGTATATATAAATATATTATATATGTCTATATATATATATATATATATATATATATATATATATATATATGTATGTAAAACAAAACAGCGTTCTAAGTTGTGGGTGTGGTCCATAGCATAATGATGCAACAGTCACAAATTCAGGCGAAACTCACATCATTATATGCGCACTATCTACACAGGTGAGCATCAGTAGCTTGGTTTGGCTCCCTTACAATAATTGGTGCCTGTTAATTAACACCCTTTCTGTCTAACACCGCGCTTAATATATCACCAAGTGTAAAGAAATGAGTAGAGATAGGTAGAAGCAACATAAAAAAAGGTGACGTTGCACCCATATGTTTTGAGTTGCTGTAAAATTGTAGGCTTAGTTTTGTGCATTACTGGTGTCAAAATGTCATTGCATGTGTTCAGGCTGGGACCAGCAAGTTGGGGTTGGTTAGACAGAGAGAGGAGAGATAGAGAGAGAGAGACAGAGAGAGAGAGAGAGAGAGAGAGAGAGAGAAAGAGGGTTAAGTCAGACTGAAGAAAAAGACATGGCTGTATAATGATTAATAATAACTTTTATCCCTGAGTCTAGAGAAACTTGGTCCTTCCACAAGAAGATTATTGATTATTATGGAAATATAAATAAATGAATATGGAAGAGGAAATTGTATCATTTTAAAGGTACCTGAGAATCGTTGTTTGAATGTCATTCCAGTCACAAAAACAAAAATGAGTTATCAAATCCTCATTTTATATCATGATTCTCCGGATCGAATCAAGAATTAGGTTTATTTCTATTCATTTCTCATAATGTGTTCGATTCACAATAAGCTGTAGGTCCCATTGCTGGGTTCTTAGCCACGTAAAATAAATCTTGCTGTAATCAGCTTGGGTCAAAATGTTTCAGGGGGTCTTGTTCTGCTTTGACAATTGCACGCGTGGTTCAGGAGATTACCTGGCCATTGCAAGTTTTGGTCATCAGTGAAGGGAGGGGTTGTTTGATTTTTTCCCCGACTTAGCCACCTTCCCGTTCCGCTTTTCACTGAAAAAGCAAAACTGTCTGGAAGTGGTTTGGAGACAGGATAGAAGTTTTCAGTATTCTTTGTTTGTTTCTAAAAGGTGGGATTTTTTTCCTTTAGAGCTAGTTTTTTTCAGCATTTTGATATTTTTCATTCAGGGGCAAGGGACAAATTTAAAGTTGCATCTCTCCATTCAGTGGGAGATACAAGACCTCTCGTTATGTAGTGGCGACGATACTTTTGCCTGTGAGGAAGGATTCAGTCTCCTGCCGAAAGAGACTGGGTAAGGCAAATAATTTCCTCGCGCTAAGATAGGGCTAGCAATATCATCTCAAATGCTTACCGAAAACCAGATGTGGTGCATCTTCCGGAGGCATTCCTCTCGTGGAAATCGGTATATATAAATATATATATATATATATATATATATATATATATATATATATATATATATATATATATATATATATATATATGTATGTATGTAAAAAACAAAACAGTTGCTTCTAAGTTGGTGGTGGTTCAAGCATAATGACAACAGTCACCGCCAAATTCATCCAGGTTGTGAAAACTCCCACATCATAAGCCGCTATCTCCATGCGCACTATCTACACAGGTGAGCATCAGTAGCTTGTCGGCTCCCTTACAATAATTGCGTCACTTACATATATCCTTCCGCGTTGTCGGAGCTCGGAACTGGTGGATATTAACACCCTTTCTGTCTAACACCGCGCTTAATATATCACCAAGTGTAAAGAAATGAGTAGAGATAGGTAGAAGCAACATAAAAAAAGGTGACGTTGTTTGAATGGTCACAAAAATTATGAAATCCATTTTATCATATTCGAATTTTGAGTATGCTGTAAAATGCGTGTATTCTGGACTCTGTGTTTTGTATTACTTGGTGTCAAAATGTCGAATAGGGAGACTCTGCTATTGCATGTGTTCAGGGCTAAATCCAGCAAGTGGTGGGGTTGAGATTCCTTTTTTACCCATTCCGCTGAAAAGCAAAAGAAGGGGAATTGAAGAAGTTCCACTATTCTTGTCCAAGAAAGGGAATATATTGTCTGTCTACCTGATTGTTTTTCGCGTCACTTTTGAGATTATTGAACAGGCAAGGAAATAATTTAGGACAGCATAAATGCTGAGTTTTTGGAGCAACAGCAGTCTGTCAAGAGACTGGACTAGGTTGTTAAAAAGCCGATGGTGGATGGAGGAGGATTTAATAAGATATGAGGAACAAACAAGTAAACTAAAGTAGTAAGAAGAGGCGTTTGTGTTTTGAGCAGTAGGGATTGAATTTGCTGGTTTCATTTTAGTCTGTCTGTATGTCTGTCTATGTGTGTTTTTTTTTATATGTACAAGAAGTGATACTATGTGTCATTTTTTCCACTAATATGTCGGAGAAAGTGATTGCCCCCTCTTTCTCTCAGCTATATCCACAAATTGTCTAATTACCCCCCCCCACCACCAATAGGGGCATTGAAATCACCCAATGGTCAAATGGTAGACACGTAAGTCAAATCAATACCTTTGATTCCCTTACAAGAAAATAATTCTGAAATTCCCAACTACTCAATAATAATGAGCAGATGAGGTAAATAATAAGGTCATGAACAAGTTACTGGTAAATATATTTCCTGCGTTCTGGTTTTAAACTCCTCATTAATAAAGCCAGGGCAGCGAAGACGTGCGCTATTCAAAACGTGTGGCAGGTGGAAAATATGATTCCAACTTTTTGTGAAATTCCTGGAAGCACTGAATGTCACATGAGCGCGAACACACTGATGCTTACAATACGTTCATACTTATTAATATAAGAATTAATCAGAGTTTTTATTTATGGTAAATATATTATTTACAATTTACAGGACGCTCCTTCATGGAATATGTATGCACTTAGAGATGTTTGTTGTCCTCCCAAATTAAAACGTTTACATGACTCCACCAAATGGGTTAGAATCTCATTTACGAAACGTGTTTATATTTTCCTAGGTATTTCCCGTTTTCTGTGAGATGGTGACTTCGAAAGGTATACTGCATTCTTTTAGAGCAGGGGTTCCCAACTTTTTTGTTCTTCTGTACCCCTTAGGCATTTGTATAGATTACTGTGTACCCCTCAAAATTGAGAATGAAAAAGAAAAACAATGAAATTGATATTGTGATATAATTTTATCTGTTTGTGTAGAGTAAAGCTTTGATTACTAAAATGAGGAAATTAAAAAGAAAAGACACGAAGTTGTGCAATGTCAGTGCAGATTACATCATGTATTGCGCAGTACTGGCTATTCTCTCAGAACCAGTGTACCCCCCAGAAGAGTACAAATGTACCACCATGTACCCAGTTTGGGAACTCCAGTTTTAGAAGCTATGATTTGGGATGAGGTTGTTAGCTCGATACCGGTAACCCATAATTACTTCCGACATTGCACTAGCATGCGTGTCCAGGTTAAAATGAGTATATGTAGTGATTATGTAATTACGTCGTCCTTACAAAATACAAGGTGAATTATGTTGCTGTAGTTAATTGTTAAAGATTTGGCAAAGTTAAAAGTGAATTTCATTGCCTAGAGTAAACAAGTAAGAAATGCGCCTCCTAAGTTTCTTCGGCGCAATCGATTTTCCGTACAGCGAATAATCAAGGCCACCGAAAATAGATCCATCATTCGGTGGTCTCGGCATAATGCTGTATGAGCCCCTGCCTATGAATCTTTAACCACGGCCCGGCGGTGGCCTGTCGTTTATCGTTGTCAGATGCACTATTATAGCTAAATTTAACCTTAAATAAAATAAAAACTACTGAGGATAGAGGGCTGCAATTTGGTATGTTTGATGATTGGAAGGTGGACGATTAACATACCAATTTGCAGCCGTATAGCCTCAGTAGTTTTTAAGATATGAGGGCGGACGGACAGACGAAGCTGGTACAATAGTTCTCTTTTACAGAAAACTAAAACTGTGAATGAATGTAAATCCCACAATGTACGGAATTATGTCGAAAAATAAAGGTAAATGAGGGTTCTTTCACACGCATAACTTAATTACCATTTAATAAATGGGTGGGCAGTGAATGAAATTCCTGAGGAGAAATGAGAAGCGGCCTCTTACGACAGATCTTAAGACCTTGGAAGCGCTTGAAGAAACTTTTTAATTATTTCTGGTAATTTTATTAGGTTGAGTAGCGATATAAAATAGTACGTCCGTTTTCCCGTGTTTCATTGATAATTATTAAGCAATACTGAAAAGTCTTTGGGTATCTGTTTATACTTATGTACATGTATCTTTTGAAGTTTTATTTTCATATGAATATTGATCATTGTGCGAACATCAAATGTTTAATCAGCTCGATTCATCTTTACAGTACCGTTGGGTGCAATCATGATTAGGGGGTTGCGCTATCTATGAAAGTAATTAAGCGCAAAATATTCTAGATAAACGCATATCTTTCAAGATAGCGCAGAGTAAAATCGTAAAATTTTTCGTTAAAGTAAAAACGCCAAGAAACTATACAACAGGAGTAAGGAGAGAAAGGAGAACGAAATCTGCCGAGGAAGTGACGTCAGGGATGAAATTAATGAACTTTTGCAATACTCGAGTGAAATGAAAGAGCAGGAAAATGAATTGCGTTTTACTTTGATGATACTGAATTATATATCTAATTGAAGAACTCTTCTTTGTTCTCAATCCAGGCTGTAAAAGAGGCATTTCGCTCACTATGTCAGACAATTTGGGACTTTTTACGACTATTCATTATTATTTCTGTTGACTATTATCGCTGCTTTGTGAAGAACCTTCGCTCGGTACGCGTTTATAAAAGCACTGAAGACAGGAAAAGAACATCCTGTGCTTTCTTACTATGAAGCAACAACTGTATTTACAACGCAAAGCAATGCATCTCTCTCATTGCGAAAGTGACACTAGCGAAAATATTCCAGGAATCGCAACGTTGCCCAGAAAAGCCAGCAACCTAAAAATGCATCTTCAAAGAGAGTTGAAAGAAAAGACGGAGTGGAGAGCAGGATATGCAAATAATAAGTAAATAAAGCTTAATTAGCAACCAGGTAAAGATAGTTACAAAAGACATGAGTTCTCTGAGTGTCTAGACAGAGAGAGAGAGAGAGAGAGAGAGAGAGAGAGAGAGAGAGAGAGAGAGAGAGAGAGAGAGAGAATCACTCCACGGGATACATTGAATGATATGTCATTTTCCATAGTACATCCACAAACTGTCCCGAGAAAGTTTCGACAACAGCAAATTGCATACTGTGAAATGACGTCTCTTTCCGTCTCACGTGGTACAGAGACCAACAAAACATGATTAACAACGTCGCAGAGATCTGTATTTTGCTGTCTGACTCCTCCGTGAAATGAACAAAATCACATGACACAAGAATCGCGTGACAGCTGATTTTGCCCTCGACGTCCGACGTTCCACGGAGCTCATTATGTGACCCGGAATTATGTCATTCTATTCCGAACGGAGTTCGTTTTTGTGTTGGAATTAATGAGTTCCAGACGTCATTAGGAATGAAGGTATTATTTGCGTTTGCTGTTTATTCTCTGATTCATTGGATCAACAGAAGTATTGCCATTGAGGTTTAAAAGTTGCGGACTGGAAGATGTGATTTAGGTTCTGGTAACATTTCATATTATTGTCCGCAGTACTTATATGTACACACACACATATATATGTATATATATATATATATATATATATATATATATATATATATATATATATAATATATAATATGTACATAAACATATATAAATCACATGGTGCAAGCATTCAGATAATCAAGCAAAACTACTTTAACTTTCAAAAACCAGATTCCAAAGTACAAAATATTCATGAAAGGTTGAAAAATAAACTCAAAGAGAAGGATGTAAAAAATTTAAGAAACAGAATATATATCCGTGTACAGTGAAATGAGTCAGCAAAAATAAGTGCCTGATGCAAGGTTCTTCAGTGCACTATTTCAACCTCACTTAAACGTGAAATCTTGTGAATCAGTAATTTCATTAACGCTGCTGGACTGACTTTTGCAGAGATTTCAAGAGAAAAGAATGAAAGATTTGATGGTAAGTGCAATGGAGCCTCATTGTGCATCAACAGATTTTTAAATTAATGTTTTTGCTCGGGAATGCAATTAATGCGGTTAATCCATGAGGTGCGGCGCTAACAGTATTAGCCTAATCACGCAGTGAAAAAGGCCTTATTAGATGTTCTTAAATAAGATATCTATCAGTGATCGCCGAAATAGTAATTGCTGTTGTTGTCAAAAATGGCTCCTCACCTTGTAGCAATTTTGCTCAAAAAATAAAGATTCTAAAATTCCGTTCATGCAGAGGGGAGGACAATATTCCCACAAAAGGCCTGAACCATGCGCCATTCATCAATACAATATTCATTGTAGATAATGAAACTCAAAGACTAGAACGTTCGGATATAACAAACCTCCGCCAAGGCTGAGCAGTCCACAACCACCCCTCCAACGAAAGGTGTCTTAGCCAGATCCGGATCTCTCAGAATCATAGCACCTGTCTCCAGCCATTTTCGGTCGAGTTTTTGTAAAAGTCGAGGCATTTTGTGTACCGCTGGTAATCAACAAACGCGAAAACGAAAAATAGCTTGCAAATTGGAAGTCTCCGTTTTAAATATTCGTTAAGAGCTGAAGCTTAATTCCTTCATTTAATTGTCTTATACACATACATACATGAATATATTGTAACATACATATATATGTATGTATATATAATATGTATATTTAATTATATATACATATATATGTATATATAATATATGTATATTTATATATAAATATACATATATGTATATTTATTTATATATAATATACACATATATATATTTATCAATATATATTTATATAATATATATATATATATATATATATATATATATATATATATATATTACATATATATATATATATATATATATATATATATATATATATATATATATTTAAACTTTCTACATAACTCTGAAAGGGGGAAAATGATAAATACAAGAAACAAGAAAAAGAAAGTAATACCTAGAAATGAGTGTAACTGCCGCTAAAGTTATTTTTATGGAGGTATGAAAAGGAAATATTTTCTCTTCGAGAAACGGCGATAGAAGTATGATATTGCATACCCTTACTTTTATTTCGATAGAGAAAAGAAACAAAAAACACCGCGGAAGGGAAAACTGCAGTAGAGAATTTCCTTCAGAAAATGAATGAACTTTATGCATCCAAAACTGCTATTGAGGGAAAAAAGAGGAAACCGATTCTCTTAGATAGAAAATCATGCACAAAACATTCGGTAAAGTTATTTTTCGGATGATTCTGCTTGAGGGAAAAGAATTACTTTTCCAGAATTCGAATAAAAGTATCACAGGGAATAAAACATGAAACATTTCGTGAAATGTTCAACTTTTTCACTACAGAATAAATCTTTCAAGTTGTTCGTATATTTCTCGCTTTATAATGTCACTTATCTAGAGGATTTTCATATGTTTGTTAACATTTTTAATGATAAAATAAAAAGCGGTTCACATTTTAACGTAGCCACGGTAGTTTAGATTTCCCTGGAATATTCGTGAAAAGAGTCTATTAAACATTATGAAAAGAATAAGAGATTCTCATCAACGTGGAACCGAACAGAACAGGATCTCGATTTAGACAGAAAGTTCGCGAAGTAGAAGAACTTACACGTGACCAGTGTTAAGTAATATAGTAATTTTCATTACAGAACTCAAAGCGTCGTCATGAATTACTTTTCTCATTACGTTAGTCAAAATCTAATGAATTACTTTTCTCATTACGTTACTCAAAATCTAATAAATTACTTTTCTCATTACGTTACTCAAAATCTAATGAATTACTTTTCTCATTACGTTACTCAAAAATCTAATAAATTTACTTTTCTCATTACGTTACTCAAAAATCTAATGAATTACTTTTCTCATTACGTTACTCAAAATCTAATGAATTACTTTTCTCATTAAAAATCGTTACTCAAAATCTAATGAATTACTTTTCTCATTACGTTACTCAAAATCTAATGAATTACTTTTCTCATTACGGTACTCACAATCTAATGAATTACTTTTCTCATTACGTTACTCAAAATCTAATGAATTACTTTTCTCATTACGTTACTCAAAATCTAATGTATTACTTTTCTCATTACGTTACTTAAAATCTAATGAATTACTTTTCTCATTACGTTACTCAAAATCTAATGTATTACTTTTCTCATTACGTTACTCAAAATCTAACGAATAACTTTTCTCATTACGTTACTCAAAATCTAATGAATTACTTTTCTCATTACGTTACTCAAAATCTAATGAATTACTTTTCTCATTACGGTACTCAAAATCTAATGAATTACTTTTCTCATTACGTTACTCAAAATCTAATGAATTACTTTTCTCATTACGTTACTCAAAATCTAATGAATTACTTCTCTCATTACATTACTCAAAATCTGATGAATTACTTTTCTCATTACGGTACTCAAAATCTCCTCATGAAAACCTCTTCTCATTACGTAACTCAAAATTCAAACTCATTGCAGGAATCAAAATTATACTAAAATTCAACCAATTATTACATAATTCAAAATCTCCTTATTGATCTCAAACAGCCGTTACAAAAAAAAAACCACTTTGCTAAAAAGAAGGATCTCGTTGTCAAAGAAAAATCTCAATATAAACTTAAAACCGTAAAAACCTTTTATGCTGAATTCAAGCTGTCATTAAAAGATTTGAGAACATAATCAAAACTCAACCTGGGCCAAAAAATTATATTTTAAAAATTTACTTTTATCATAATTTTCTTAATTACAATTAAATAATATTTGTCATTTAAATTGCAAAGATAAATTACAAATAGAAATATAAACCCAACTATGAGGGAGACTCAAGCTCTTTAAATTTGAACTTAGAGGCCGACGGGAATGGGAGGGAATTGGGGGAGGGGTGCATGAAAACGAAGACTTTTCCCTCTGGGTAAGAAATAGACCTGACTTAACGAAGAAAGGTTAAGTATTACGGGAAGAAAGAAGGCAACAAGAGAACTCCAAAGAAAAAGGGAGAAATGAATAAAAGAACAGAAACAGCAGAGAACAAGAAATAAACAAAATATCTGGTCACTTTTGTTGACAAACGCCTCCGTCATTAATATCTCTTTCTCTCTGCAGAAATCTGTCGTTTCGCTTTTGTTTAGCGCGTTAGAACAGCTCATTTTTATGTAGATGTTCATAGCAAATTCTCCAGGTCATACGGTTTTCGCCGTCGATAACCATGGCGTATGTGACGCCAGTTTGTAAAATGAAAGAAATCGTTCAGTAAATAAGTCTGCGACACCACATTTTACTTTAAATTTGTATTGTAAAGATTGATGTCAATGAGTCCTGGATAGATAATGATGCGTCTCTCTCTCTCTCTCTCTCTCTCTCTCTCTCTCTCTCTCTCTCTCTCTCTCTCTGGCACTAAGCCTTAATATTTATAGGAAAAGATGGGAAAATATTTTTCCCTAAAGGAACCTTTTTTTGTTCATCACGAGGTCATTAAAACCTACACCAAAAATCAGCTGTTGGAAAATCGTAAAATATTTCGGCCAGAAAATCGCCTCTGGATGAGGGATCGGCCAAGGACTGTGATTAAGTTTCCTCTTGAATCTCACCAGACGGAATATGGTTTTCCTTCACTGAAAATGGTCAGTGGTTAACTATTTCTAATGAGAGAGAATTTTTTTTTATTATATTTCTCAGCCATTTTCAATGTGTTATTAAGTACCAGACTCAAGATTACAAAAAAAAAGTAAAAAATGCGCCGAATTTTCTTCGTCGCAATCGAGTTTTCTGTACAGCCGCTGCAGCTTATAAACAAGGCCACCGAAAATAGATCTATGTTTCGATGGTCTTGGTATAGTGCTGTATGAGCCGCGGCCCATGAAACTCTTAGCTGGCCTTTGTTGGTGCGTTGCCAGACTCACGATTATGGGTAACTTTAACCTTAAATAAAATAAAAACTACTGAGGCTAGAGGGCTGGAATTTGGTATGTTTAATGATTGGAAGGTGGATGACCAACATCCCAATTTGCAGCCCCTTAGCCTCTAAAGTTTTTAAGATGTGAGAGCGGATAGAAAAAAAGCGGAAGACTGACAAAGCCGGCATAATAGTTTTCTTTTTATAGAAAACTAAAGAGGAATAATTGAAGTCAAGTTCTCTATTTCAACCTTCAGATATACTTAACAAGAAGGCATAAAACATTCAGGAAAAAGTGGTGGGAAGTATATTTATTACTTCAAATTTTTACAGTGTTAGGTTCTTGTAAGATTTGTTTCCCTTGAAAATTTTATTCCTCAGCTTTTGAGATTTAAAGGAGGCTCCTTTACTTTTGGGATGTATTTTCGAAAACCAAGATTAATTTTTACCTCCTTCGGATATCGGGGATTTTTTCAACAAGGCCTTTGGGTTGGGGGGGGGGGATCTCCCTCATTAAGAACTACGACAGAATTATTCATGAATGGCTCGTGGGTGTGATGGTTATATGCACAATCACCCATGCCTTGCAGAAGCCCTACTTTTTGTAGGATGTTTCTGAGAGTCCTTTGTGTCCTTTGGTTACGAAATGATCCCGCTGCGGCACTCGATGTTCAGTCATTTTTGCTGGAAAGAAAGCAGAATTTGTAAGGTACGACATTTTTTGGGGGTGGAATAAACAAGATGAAGGTGCTATGGAAATGGCATTGTATGCGCGAGATGTAAACAGAGAGAGAGAGAGAGAGAGAAAGTCCTTATTTTCGATATTCGCTCGTCAGGCAGGAAGAATTCGGCGAATGGAAATGCAGCCACTTGCATGAAATCAGCCGTGGGTCTGAGGGAATGGGACAGGGGAAACATGCATAGATTTCCCCACGTTATCAATAGGTAATTTAGAGGCGTTCTGTTCCCTTCAGTATCTTCCCACAGAAACTTCTCTTACCTCTTCTGTTCTGGATAGCAGATTTAGACAGCCGCGCACCGTGCATTTTATCGTAGGAACAGATGTTTTCGTCTGTCTATCTATTTATTTATCTGTCTATCTATTTATTAAGCTACCTGTTTTGTTTTTCTATCTATTTATCCATGTCCATGAAATTTGATTGGTAAGAAATTAGTGAACGCGGATATAAGTTAACTGCAGAATTAACTTTAGTTATGAAGCTCTGCTGTTGTAGGAACAACTCTCTGCTCCCATCTATGTATCTAGCAATCTATCTATTTTTATATTTAGTTTTCCATGTATGTGGATCTTGATAGGTAAATAATTACTAAAAAAAAAAAAAAAACCTTGGCTGAGAGGTGCCCACCCTATTGCGAATAGACAAGGCCATTGTGGACCTTGGAACCTCAACCCAACCGGAAGGTTATACACTACTGGTGTCATAATGTCCACGAGGGAATATATATATATATATATATATATATATATATATATATATATATATATATATATATAAATATATATATATATGTGTGTGTATATGTGTGTATGTGTGTGTGTATGTATGTATGTATGTATTATACATACGTACATACGTATACTCTTATTAGTTAAAATATACATAATTTTTTCATTGTTTTCAATTTTTTTGGTGACACCATGCAATGCATTTTCATACCTCTGTTAATACCAGAACCTTTCTCCCTCACTCTCGTTTAGACTTTTTTTCTTCTCTGTTGAACCGAGACATTTTGTGCTTCGTATTTTCCAATAAAATTGTTCCATGCTTTCATTAACGTAGTGAAATTAGATTTCACGCTCTGATCATCAACATAAACGTCATGTTTTATAGCTTATTTGTCGCTAATCATCGAATGTTTATCTTTTCTTCGCTTGAAATGTATAATATTTCAAGCATTCGTCTGCAGCCGGAATATGTTTTATGCTTTTAAACCCCTGACGGAAACAGTTTTTTCTCTCTCTCTCTCTCCCCGCCATCACCCAAGATTTATTCGATAGTTTTTATCGCATCCAGAACGCTTATCACGCTGGCCTCTGGGGAAGTAGTATGAGAAAAGTTTCACCTATTTTTTACCTTTATATTCTTGATATATTAGATTTATTAAATGCTCGTATCATCCACGTAGGAACTGATCGCGAGTCGTTACCTGTTTCTTGATATGTTAATTAAAGAGGGAGAGTGTCAGTGATTTCCGACATGACATTGTTTCTTACCGATTTACGGAGATCCTTGCAATCTTGTGATTTATTTTATGAAGTCACAGTCATCAGCGATAAGTATTCTGACGCTTTCCTTGATTCGTTAGTCAGTTGTATTCGCCATTAAAGATGAAGGTTTCTTTCCAGCATAGAATTGCCCATCTTTGCCTGTCATCTTACGAGAATTTCCCTAGAATCCCATATTGCGTATTTGGATATTTTTCCCTACTCTGAAAGGTGCTTGACAAATAAAGATACATTTTTATGCTTTCCTTTTTGTTTTGGAGCGATTATTTGGCTTCCAGTATTATTTTTTAAGACACAGTTCCTGCTCTTGCAGTTAAAAATTTCCCATTTTTCAAGAATTTCTTCTCAAAACCTTTGAATGCGGAAGCTTTTGCCACTCGCAGTTTCTCTCATTATCGTAAATCAATTATATGCTTGACATCACGCTAATCCTTTTGGGCCAAACTTTTCATTTCACGAAGATAATTCAAGTCCTTTCATACTTTGTTTCCCAGTCGTTAGTATTTCTTTGGCTTCAGTAACAAACAAAGAGTGAACACAAATATTGTTGTGATGGCTAAAACGAGAAGCTAATTTTAGAGCCAAAATAAATATGTCTTTACTTGCATATTATAGGTTAAGTTTTACCTCGGAGATAGTTTTATTGGTGAATTGAAAAGATAAGATTATGTGCATGTAATTATTAATATTTATTTCAGCATTTAAGGGATGTATTGAAGTGTTCGTGTACAACTTACATGTACATTCTGAGGAGAGAAACAATGGATAAAAACCGCAACACTGAAAGGGTCTAGAAGGAAATGTTGATGACTTTGTAACTATTCTCCTTCGCTATTGGCAGAATATCGCCAAGACTGAGGACAAGATTACTGAAAGAGAGAGAAGGCTTCTGAGCTTTGAAGTGGAGAGAAAGCTCGGAAGACTAAGAAACCTCATTCTTTAGCCCAAAATTTCCGCTTTCTAAACTCTCGGGATATCCTGAGCGAAGTATGTATGTTGTAGAGGGTAATTTGAATAGATCCATTAGTATTCACCCTTATGAAAGTGGAGCTCATCTATAATAATAAAATCCGAGTGGATCTTTCTTGTTTGTCCGTCCCGGGTGGGGCGGGGTTGGTAGCCTGTCTGGAGTGTAGGGGAGACATGACACATACAACCTCCTCCTGCAAACCTGTTTGTCCGGGGCGGGGTAGGTAGGGGATCCAGAGGGTAGAGGAGATATGACACATCCACCCTCCTCCTGCAGACCTGTTTGTCCGTCCCGGGTGGGAGCAGAGTAGGTAGGGGATCGGGAGCGTAGGGGAGACATGACACATCCACCCTCCTCCTGCAAACCTGTTTGTCGAGCCCTGCAATTGTCGGCGAAAGCGTTTGTGAAGGTTTATTAAAGTAAGCGGCCGTTGAAAGAGGATATTAGGGAAAACAAGGTTACAGGGGTTAATGGAACCCATGAAGATGAAGCCCTGAATGATACTGTGAATGGTGGAAGAATGACAGGTATCGCTTTGCTTATGGATTTGGAAATAAAGGTGACAGATGCTATAACGCGAGAAGAAGTAAGTCGCAGATAGACGAAGTAGGGAATGCGACAGGAGCACTGCAAAAGGGACTGAAGAAAAGAAGTTTCTATAGAAGTAAACGTAACATAAACGAATGTGTTGCTGAGGCAATTTTCCATTAAAGAAATGAAATGTCGGTGTATTTTATAAAGATAATTAAGAGAAAAACAGTCAGTGTGTGCATATTAGACGTCAAGACTTAATAATCTCGGGGGTTTTAAAAGCATTATGATAAAAGAGTTAGCACTACAGAAGACTGTTGATCAGCATGCTTAGAATGGTATGGTCACAGGGAGGGAATGAAGGACGATATATTGAAAAAAAAAAAAAAAGGAAGGGCGAGAAAGTACTGGATGGACGAAGTGGAAGAGATTTATTCAGATCCTTAATATCAGGAAAACAGGAGGCTGCGAGCATGACAGGGCTGTGAGGGCCAGTTTGTGAGGGGGTTCAAAGAGCTTTAGGTGAGAAATGTAAAGGTTTAACTCTCTCCAGAACTGAAGCTTTTTTACCGTTGTGACTTATATCCGCTTTCAGTAATATCTTACCAGTTAAATTTCATGGATATAGATAAATAGTTAGGAAAACAGACATTAGTAAATAGATAGATAGTTAGACAGATAAATCAATAGATAGATAGATTAAAACATCTGTTCCTACGACAACATGCACGGTGCGCGGCTGTCTGAAAACTGCTATCCAGAACAGAAGAGACAAGAGGAGTTTCTGTGGGAAGATGCTGAAGGGAACAGAACGCCTCAAAATTACCTATTGATAACGTGGGGAAATCTATGCATGTTTCCCCTGTCCCATTCCCTCAGACCCGCGGCTGATTTCATGCAAGTGGCTGCATTTCCATTCACCGAATTCTTCCTGCGTGACGAGCGAATATCGAAAATAAGGACTTTTCAGACTCTCTCTCTCTCTCTCTCTCTCTCTCTCTCTCTCTCTCTCTCTCTCTCTCTCTCTCTCTCAAACATTTAAAAATATTCACGGGTCATGATTTTTATATCTTAAAATTTTTGGACTTACAAATTCTGTTTTCTTTGGCTGATATCATGAAAAACCCATGTCATTTCCTTGTCATTTTTCTGTTTTGACTGTTCGTTTCAAACAAGTTCTGTTTTCTTTGTTTATATCACACGCACACAATGTTATTTCCATATCTCCTTCGTTCTTTTTATTTCGACCCCCTAAAATTGTCGTACCTTCTGCTGCTTTTTACTGGAATAAATGAAGAACCCTTAAAAGATTCCAACGTTATTTTCGTAAATGATATCCTTTAGCGTTTACTCCTGAGTAACACACTGGTATCATTTTGCAACCAAAGGACACAAAGGACTCTCAGAAACATCCTACAAAAAAGTAGGGCTTCTTCAAGGAATGGGTGATTGTGCGTATAACCATCACACCCAGGAGCCATTCATGAATAATTCTGTCGTAGTTCTTCTGCTGGAGATCCCACGAAGGCCTTGTTGAAAAGATCCCCAATATCCGAAGGAGGTAAAAGACCCCAGAAATTGGGGAATGGGCCACATGATCCTTGTTGAATCGAATATAATGACGCCGAGATCGTCGCGAAAGTGCAAACCCGCTGGCGGTGCTGTAACTCGTGTGGGGGTCGAGTTTTCGAAGTTGGTGGTCAGATGGCTTGAGTCGATCTCGAAGAGCTCCCTGTGATTTCGACAGTCCAGATTTCGGCAGGATGTTCCTAAAGAGTTCAGAAATTTCCAGAATGAGAAAATGGATGTGTAAGAAGGAATGGAAGGGAAGTGAGAATGAACATTTAGAAGTATGTAAAATGAGGATTGATTTAATTAAGAACAAGAACGTGCAGAGACAATAATCCCCTGCAAAGGCTGACCAATCCAATTCCAGAGGCACCCAGTCTCCCAAAAGTAACGTTTTACCCAGATTCGGATCTCTCCCCAAATCAAATCACGTAGTTCTATTCACTGGGCCCACTGATAACTCTTTCCTTATGCCAGCTGACCAAGAGACTTGCCGAAATAAAAAGCTCTCAGAGGCCTCGGTAATATCCAAAGCCAAAAGTAAAATCTATTGGAAAGAACTTAGTGCAACAAAAGGTCCTAATATTAAATGGCAGCATTTAGTAAAGAGGTAAGATCCCTTCTTGCAGTGGTTAACAGTAAGCGGCAAAAACAATTGTGGGTTTGCATAAAAGTCTCTGTTCATTCAGTTTTACATATTAAAATCAATTGATTCTATAATGGGATCTGTATCCCTCTCAAAATATAGTCTCCCTTTCTTAGTCAGTTAAACTTCCCCTTCCTCAAAGTTCCACCGAAACCCACCAGTAAAGTTTTAAAAACTTATTTTCGTTTTAAAAACTGAAATAAAATCTTAGTCCCATTATTAGATTTGTATCTAGATCTGGATCCACCTCGAAATTCAATTAATTCTCCTTTGCCGGATAACCACCCAGAGTCCCACCCCCCTCAACTCAACCATTTTGCAATAAAGTTTTAATAAAACCCATTATTTGCATTTTGTCTCACTGTTGAGAGACCTGCCGACTCCCAAGGAAAAAGATCCTGGACGCAGTAAAGGATTCATTTCCAAATCTAGTCAGCCTTTCCTTAATGCTTAGCTCATAAATTCACAAAACTTAGTTATATTTGGGCAGACAAACATATAGACAGATGGCTATTTAGACATAGACATTTGGCGATACACAACCTTTCTTTTGAAACGTCATGGACGCATGTAATGGTCAATTATGGATGGGTGCGAAAACTTCATGATTAAATGCAAAACTATTCATCAGACAAAATATTTTTAAGTTTTTGCATATCAAAAACAAGTAACCACAGTTATTTGCGGCCCTCGTATAGGTTTTAGTAAGGCGAAGGTCACATATTAATACATTGACGTTGTTTTTGCTATGTTGCCTCTTCATAATACACAGTAATTCTAGAAGTTATTAATGGATTCTCATGTGAATTTACATGTGGGTAATCTTTGGGCCAAGTAAGAGTTGTGATGGTTTTGAGAAACATCCAGCCATTTCTAGCATTGTTACAGTTTATAAAATCAAACACCAAGATATTATTGCAAAAGAATATAGATATTTCTGTTCCATGAAAATCCCTCAACCAGGAGAGTTCTTGTCGTTTTGGATCTGTTGGGCAAAAACGTAAATTCCTTTTACCGTTGGTGGTAGGACCATCTCTGATTTTTTTCTTTATTCTTATTTTTATTTTGAAGTACAGTGTACTCCATATCTTTTTATATATTTGGTTATATAAACAAGAAGCGTTGTTCCATCTTTATTTTTGTGGGTAATATCCATAAGTATTAGGTTTTTACATGCTTTAATTAACTTGACTTCTGCGTCTGTCTGTTTGGGTCAAAACTTGTAACTCAACTTTCGACCTGTTCCCTTCGTCCGATGAACTTGAAATTTTGCATGGTTACTCAGTTCCGGTGACATACAACCATACATGTTCAGTAGATCAGCAGTGACCTTTTGTGACCCTACAGTGACCTCTCCCAGTATCTCAGGATTTGTATGAAACTCTTCAGATTTTTTACAACTTCTTTGACTCGGTAAATTACTCTTCGGGTATCAAGTTCGTTCGTTACAATCATAAATCGGTTAAAATTTTTGTCAAAACTACAATGTATAAAATAAAAAAAATATAAAATACATTTTTAAAATACGCTTTTATTAAAATGCACTAAGAAGTGGAAAATAAATCTTTTGAGACACACCAGGATTTTCTTAAAATTAATCATGTCTACAAACATGAAAGCGTTGGCGCCAAACATGGAGGGAAATGCCACAAGAAATGAAAAATATATATATGTTTTCTTGTAGCGTTTCTTTCCATGTTTGTCGGCCACACTTTTATTGTATTGTAGGAAAATCCTGGTGTGTCTCAAAAGATTTATTTTTCACTTTTTAGTGCATTTTAATAAAAGCGTGCTTTAAAAAAAAAATTTTTCCAAGTACCTTGATATCTTTGCCGGTAAATGTAATTTCCTTTTTTTACTTCTTTATGGTCTTTCCTGTTCGATTAAATGTAAGAATATTTGTAACTCAAGCTTTCCTGATAAAAGCTACATGGGAAGCTGGCCGTGTGGGTTAATGCGTCCACTGTAGTCCTGAGTTCGTGTCCTTCGCTGGTTCGAGCCCACGGGACGACGAACTTATTATCAAATAAAAAATTCCCCTTCGGTAACATATATGAAAATATATAATTTCCGAGGTAGAGCGAATTGGATATTAAAGGACGTTTGTAGCTTACTGATTGTATATGAATCACGGTGATGTGATAAAAAGTCATATATATATATATATATATATATATATATATATATATATATATATATATATATATATATATATATATATATATATATATATATATATATATATATATATATATATATATATATATATATACTATATATATATATATATATATATATATAAGTGTTTGTGTGGGTGTATGTTGTTATTGCACTATATTTATATATATAAATATTTTTTTATAAATACTTCTGCTTTCGCCCTCGATGCATTTATTTGTAGTAATATCAGACTGACCAAGGCGAGAAAAGACGGGTGTATCGGCAGGGTCGCGTAGACAGTTCAAACTTTTAACGTTTGTTTGTAGCAAGAACTCAGTAGCATTAGGGGTTTAACCCCCATAGGAAAATTTCCGTAATCAACCTTATGATAGGTGGCCTTAAGCTTTCTTTACTTGTTCTCTTCGGCGAATGTTTTGACAAAGTTTCAGACCCCCGAGGGCATGAACGGACGCCCCTGTTTTGACCCAGCTAGGTCGGACAAGCAGAGAGAACCAGACTTCCGTCACGGATGCACGCTCTATGCGTCTCGGCCCCTTTGTCTCTTTGTTTATAGTCTATGTTAGTAGTGAAGTGGCGAATTCATCCCAGAACTTCCGATCGTCCGTTGTATGCGCAACAACTAGTCGGCCAAGGTAAAGTCAGTGGTTTGTTCAAAACTTCAACAATTACTAGCCCCTTTTTCTCTATTTCCAGTTTCCTTGTTTCGTCCTTCCACCACCCTAATTATTAGATTACCAAGCCACAACTTGATTGTACGAAGTCTAGATTAAGCATAATTTCTATTGTTTAGCGACATTCAATTATTCCAGTGAAGTAACTAGGAATTAGGGAAGGTTGAGCAAGTCATTTCAAATTCTTTATGCAGCCTTGTGTCTCGAATCCATTGTTCGGAAGTGCCGTTGTGTTTTTAATGCCATATTAACGAGTAGAGATTGACTGCGTCCGAAGTCGGGCGACGTTTATCATAATTTCCTTAGTTAACGGCATATTCTTTGTGTTGAGGTTAATTTCCCTCGACTGGCGACCTGGTTAATTTAAACAGCTGTCTTTGAGGTTAATTTGTAGCTTCCGGTTACGTGTGTCCTTGGCCCGCAGGGCCTTATAAATTACGTAAATCAAGTAATAAACTCATCAGCCAAGCCCTCACATTTAACAATATATATAAATGAATGTGTGTAGTAATGTTTTGATTGTAAACATATGCGTATTCAGTAGAAATTGATCAGAATTTCAGGTGAACTGTAGTACATACCCGCTTTAGGACCTAATAGAACGAACTAGAGGAAGCAGTTAACTTATAGCCTACCTAAAGAATAGCAAATAGAGAAGTAAGAGATCTTGTAAAAGGTCTCTCACTACTCTCATTGAGATTGGAGATAGTGAAAAGCATGTAACAAAAGACCTTATATTACAGTGGTCAAGACACACTCATCAGCAATAAGAGGGGGTGGGTTTGACTCCAAAATTAGAATGAGTGGTTTGGCACGATCTTTTAAATCCCATTCGATTGATCTAAGCCATGAGTTACGTGCCTGGTTGTCAATTGACTAATGGATCTCCTTTGGGGTCACCCGAGTTAGGGAGGAAATTGTATCAGTGAATTCATATAACCTAAGACATACATACATACATACATACATATATATATATATATATATATATATATATATATATATATATATATACACAAACATATATATATATAATATATATATATATATATATATATATATATATATATATATATATATATATATATATATATATATATCGTTTGTGTATATTTGCTTCCATTTGCCTGTCTTCGCAGGTCTGCATAGAAGAACAAACAGGAAACACATGAGAACTAATAAAGGGGACGAAAAAGCACAAATACAAAAGAGAGATGTGCTAATTATTATGATGGTGATAATGGTGGCAAACTATGAGTCGCACAAGTAGATCATGAAGAGAAATCAAATGCGTAGAATTGTCTAGATCACTGAGAATAAATAACTCACTCATTTCAGTCGCTACTCAGGTACAACGGAATTTTGGAGGTCTAGCTATCAGCCATTTCGAGCCAGACCTCGTTCCTTAAGATACCTTTCGGTTTTTCAAAAAAGCTTCAAAAGGTTAAAGTATCGTGCTCTAAACCTCAAAGTGTCAATATTATACAAGTAAAGGAGGATAATATGTATCGCAGCAAGGAGAGATGACATTGCCTCTACTGTAAATTGACAGCGGTGATGATATTTCTCATCCACCGTGGCTGAATAATTGTAATTGTCAAAGGAAACAAGTAAAAAATGCGGCGAAGTTTCTTCGGCGCAATCAAGTTTTCTGCGCAGCGTATAATGCTGTATGAAACTCTCAGCCGCGGCCCATGAAACTCTCATCCGTGGCCTATGAAACTTTCAGCCTGTGTGGTGGCCTGTGTTGTTGGCACCTATAGCGGTGCCAGAAGCATGATCATGGCTAACTTTAACCTTAATTAAAATGAAAACTACTGGGGCTAGAGGATTGCGATTTGGTATGTTTAATGATTAGAGGACGGATGATCAACATACCAATTTGCAGCCCTCTAGCCTCAGTAGTTTTTAAAGTCTGAGGGCGAACAGAAAAAGTGCGGACGGACAAACAAATAGCCATCTTAATAGTTGTCTTTTACAGAAAACTTAAAATCCACTTGTGCATGGTGGAAATAGTTAACCACTGACCATTTCCAGGGAAGGAAAACCATATTCCGTCTGATTAGCTTCAAGAGGAAACTTAATCACACGTCCTTTGGCCGATCCTTCCTCCAGAGGCGATGTCTTCAGCCTCTTTTGTCGAATTATTCTTCGCTTTTTTCAGGAGCCGATTTCTGGTGTAGGTTTTAATGACCTCGTGATAATCAAGAAGGGTCTTTTATGGGAAATATTTGCCCCTTCTTTACTTAAAATATTAAGGCTTAGATGAGAGAGAGAGAGAGAGAGAGAGAGAGAGAGAGAGAGAGAGAGAGAGTTGCCTACATCTATCAAAGACACTTTGACGTCTAACTTTGAAATTCAAATTTGAAGCATAAAAGTGACGTCATAGAATAATTTACTGAATGAGTTCTTTCATTTTGGGAACTGACGTCTCAACTGCCTTGTCATAGACGACAAAAATCGTAAGACCCGGAGAATTTGGTATGGGCATCTCTGTAAATAAGAGCAGTTGTAACGCGCAAAACAAAAGCGATGCGACTCATTTCTGCAGAGAAAAAGAAAGGGGAATGATGGAGGCGCTTGTAAACATTAGATGTGTCCTGTTTATGTTTTTATTTCTTGTTATCTGGTGTTCCTGTTTTCTTATTTTCCTTAATTTCTCTCTTTCTCTTCTTAGAGTTCTCGTTTTGCCTTCGTTAATACGTATTCCTGTAGTTCTGTAATGAGTTGGGTACATTACCTAACGCTGGTAAGGTAAAGTTCTCCCATTTCGTAAACACTCACTGTTTGAAGAGTTTGACTTTTCTTGTAGACAAATTTTGCCAGAAACAGAATGAGTCGGGAATCCTGTTCCATTCTGCTCAACGTGGATGAGTATCTCAGCCTTTTCGTAATGTTTACTCGATTTTTTTCACGAATATTCCACGAAAATCTAACCCACTAGTGACTACAACAAAATGTGTGTCGTTTTTGTTTCCTCTGTCATTCAGAATATGTTGAAAAATTTAATGAAAATTTTCGTGAAGAGTAACATTAAAATAATAAACATACGAACAACTTGAAAGAATTGTTTTATGCCAGTAAGAAGTGTCTTATTCACTTTGACAGTATATTCGAATTTTCAAAAAGTGACTCTCCGTTCTTTTGCACACTCTCATTACCATTCCTTTTCCCCTAAGTAAAATTACCTGAAACAAAATTTTACTGAATATTTTTGCATGATTATCCATCAGAAAGAGTTGGTTTCGTCCTCGTTCCTTGAATAACAGTTTTGGATGTGCCAAGTTTATTCATTTCTGAGAGGAATTCTCTGCTGCAGTTTTCCCCGCCGTGGATTTTTTTCTTTTATTTCTCGGAACAAAAGTTAGGGTATGCAATATCATATTTCCAACTTCGTTTCTATGAAAGGAAAAATATTTTCCTTTACCCCCATACAGACTAACAATCTTTACCAATATGTAAAAGACTTCTAATTATTGGTTTATTTTTCGTTGTTTCTAGTATTTATCATTTCCCCTCTTCAGAGATGCCAAGTAAAATGTTGCAATGCCATTTCATGAGTATGCACACCCACCTATTATAAATATGTCGATGTATATGTATATATATATATATATATATATATATATATATATATATATATATATATATATATATATATATATATATATATATATATATATATATTATATACTGTATATATATATATATATATATATACATATGTGTATATACTCGTATATAATGTGTATATGTATGCATGTTTGTGCATGAGAAAACTAAATGAAAGATTTAGACTCCTTCTTGTAAACAGGTTCTGAAATAGTGTCTTCTGAGTTGGAAGCTATTTTTTGTTTTTGTCTGTTGATTAGGAGAGGTGCTATAAAATCAGTGCCTCGATTTTTTAGAAAAATTGCACAAAAGTTAAAGACATGCGATTAGATTTCGAGAGAGATCCGGATCTGGAGAATAAACCCCTCTTTGGGGGGTAGTTGTGGATTACTCAGCCTTGGCGGAGGTTTGTTATATCCGAACGTTCTATTGTTTGTTTTATGTACTTCAGTTTCTGCAATGTAGATGGTATCTATGAATGCTACATTTTTTAGGTCTTTTGTGAGAATATTATCCTCCTCTCTGTAAGTCAACGTTCTTTTAGATTGTTTATTTTGGCACGAAACTATTCAAAGCTGAATTGTCCTATTTTGAGAGAAATGGTAATTATGACTTTGTGGATCATTGATAAATATCTTTTTGTGTAATCTGGATTAACAGCATTAATCGCTTTGCTAGCAAGAACATCAATTTTACAAGCTGTTGATGTGCAGTGATGCTCCACTTTGCACCAGATCTTTCACTCTTGTCGCTAGAAATCTCTGCAAAAGTCAGAGGAACAATGTTAGCGATGTCACTGATCCGAAAAATTTCACGCTGTGATATTACTCTGAAGAGCCTCAGTTTTTCTGACTCTTCACTGTCTTCTGTCTCTTTGACGATGTTTATCTGTTATTCTTTTCGTGAATTTGTTACATTCTTCTCTGTGAGTTTAATCTTTATCAATTTATGAACATTTTTTTTTCTTTGGAAACTTGTTTTTGAAGATTGAAGCCATTTTGCTGGATCATCTGAATGTTTGCATCATTTGAATGATATATATATATATATATATATATATATATATATATATATATATAAACTGTGTGTGTTATGTGTATACATACATATGTATGTACTGCGGACAATAATATGAAAATGTTACCAGAACTTAAATCACATCTTCCAGTCCGCAACACTTTAAACCCTCCAATGGCAATTCTTCTGTTGATCCAATGAATCAGGGAATAAACAGCAAACGCAAATAATACCTTCATTCCTAATGACGTCTGGAACTCATTAATTCCAACACAAAAATGAACTCCCGTTTCAAATAGAATGACATAATTCAGGTCACATAATGAGCTCCGTGGAACGTCGGACGTCGAGGGCAAAATCAGCTGTCACGCGATTCTTGTGTCATGTGATTTTGTTCATTTCACGGAGTCAGACAGACAGCAAAATACAGATCTCTGCGACGTTGTTAATCATGTTTTGTTGGTCTCTGTACCACGTGAGACGGAAAGAGACGTCATTTCACAGTATGCAATTTGCTGTTGTCAAAACTTTCTTTGGACAGTTTGTGGATGTACTGTGGAAAATGACAATCAATCAGTGCGTCCCGTGGAGTAATTTCTCTCTCTCTCTCTCTCTCTCTCTCTCTCTCTCTCTCTCTCTCTCTCTCTCTCTCTCTGTTTATATACTAAGAGAACTCATGTCTTTTGTGAATATCTTTACCTGGTTGCTAATTAACCTTTATTTACTTATTTGCATAATTCTGCTCTCCATTCAGTCTTTTTCTTTTACCTCCTCTTTGAAGATGTATTTTTCAGGTTACTGGCTTTTTGGGTCAATGCGATTCCTGGAATATTTTCTAGATTGTCAGGTTCACATGCAGTGAGAGAGATGCGTTGCTTTGCGTTGTAAATACAGTTGTTGCTTCATAGTAAGAAAGCACAGGATATTCTTTTCCTGTCTTCAATGCTTTTATAAACGTGTAACGGGCGAAGGTTCTTCACAAGGCAACGATGATAGTCAGCAGAAAGAGAAAGAGTTACGAATAGCCGTAAAAAGTCCCAAATTGTCTAACATAGTGAGCGAAATGCCTCTTTTAGAGCCTGGATTGAGAACAAAGAAGAGTTCTTCAATTAGATATATATAATTCAGTATCATCAAAGTGAAACGCAGTTCATTTTCCTGCTCTTTCATTTCACTCGAGTATTGCAAAAGTTCATTAATTTCATCCCTGACGTCACTTCCTGGGTAGATTTCGTTCTCTTTTCTCTCTTTCTTCATGCTGTACAGTTTCTTGGCGTTTTTGCTTTAATGAAAAATTTTACGGTTTTACTCTCCGCTATCTTGGAAAGATTTACGTTTATCTAGAATATCTTGCGCTTAATTACTTTCATTGATAGCGCAACCCCCTAATCATGATTGCACCCAACGGTACCGTAAAGAAAAACTCGAGTTAATTAAACTATGACGTTCGCACAATAATCCATATTCATATGAAAATCAAGCATCAAAATATACGTGTACATAAGTGTAAACAGATACCCAAAGACTTTTCAGTATTGGTTAATAATTATCAATGAAGCGTAGGAAAACAGGCATACTATTTTGTATCACTACTCAACCTAATAAAATTACCAGAAATAATGAAAAAGGTTCTTCATGCGCTTCGAAGGTTTTAACTTCTGTCGTAAAAGCCGCTTCTCATTTCTCCTTAGGAATTTCACTCACTGCCCACCCATTTATTATACGGTAATTAAATTATGCGTGTGAAAGAACCCTCGTTTACTTTTATTTCTTGACGTAATTCCGTAAAATGTGGAATTTACATTCATTCACAGTTCTAGTTTTCTGTACAAGATAACTATTGTGCTGGCTTTGTCTGTCCGTCCGCACTTTTTCTGTCCGCCCTCAGATATTAATAACTACTGAGGCTAGAGGGCTGCAAATTGGTATGTTGATCATCCACCTGCAGCGGCTGTACAGAATACTCGATTGCGCCGAAGAAACTTCGGCGGGTTTTTACTTTTTTTTTCATCTAGAGTGTGGTACTGAGAAATATAATAAAAAATTCTCTCGCATTAGAAATGGTTAACCACTGATCATTTTCAGTGAAGGAAAACCACATTCCGTCAGGTGAGCTTCAAGAGGAAACTTAATCACAGTCCTTGGCCGATCCCTCATCCAGAGGCGATTTTCTGGCCGAAATATTTTACGGTTTTCCAAGAGCTGATTTTTGGTGTAGGTTTTAATGACCTCGTGATGAACAAAAAAAGGTTCTTTTAGGGAAAGATATTTTCCCATCTTTTCCTATAAATATTGAGGCTTAGTGCCAGAGAGAGAGAGAGAGAGAGAGAGAGAGAGAGAGAGAGAGAGAGAGAGAGAAACGCACCATTATCTGTCGAGAACTCACTGACATCCATCTTTACAATACAAATTTGAAGCATAAAGTGGTGGCGCAGGCTAATTTACTGATTGGGTTCTTTCAATTTACAAACTGGCGTTACATAACGCCATGGTTAACGACGGCGAAAAACGTATGACCTGGGGAATTTGCTATGGACATCTATATAAAAATGAGCTGTTCTAACGCACTATAAATAAAAGCGAAACGCCAGATTTCTGCAGAGAGAAAGAGAGATTAATGACGGAGGCGTTTGTCAATAAAAGTGTTTCCTGATGTTTTTATTTCTTGTTCTCTGCTGTTTCTATTCTCTTATTTTCTTTCATTTCTTCCTTTCTCTTTGGTGTTCTCTTGTTGCCTCCTTTCTTCCCGTAATACTTAACCTTTCTTCGTTAAGTCAGGTCTGTTGCTTACCTAGAGGGGAAAGCCTTTGTCTTCATGCCCCGCCCCACCCCCACCCCCGCCCCTGCCCCCGCCCCAATTCCCTCCCTTTATTGTTCGTTCGGGTCTGGACTAGGAAAGGGCATAGATGTCCCACTCCCGTCGGCCTCTAAGTTCAAATTGAAAGACTTCGAGTCTCCGTGAGAGTTGGGCCGTAATTTCTTTTCCCAGGTTGAGTTTTGAATTAAGTTCTTAAATCTTTTAATGACATTTTGAGCTCAGCATTAAAGTTTTTTACAGTTTTAAGTTTATAATGAGATTTTTCTGTGATAGTGAGATCCTTTTTTGCAAAGAGTGGTTTTTTTTTTTGTAATGGCTGTTTGAGATCAATAAGTAGATTTTGACTTGTGTAAAATAATTGTTTGAATTTTTTAGTGTAATTTTGATTCCTATAATAGGTTTTAATTGTAATGAGATTTTGAGTTACGTAATGCGAAGAGAAATACATGACACTTTTGAGTTTTGTAATAAGAAAAGAAATTCATGACGAGACTTTTGAGTTCTGTAATGAAAATTAGTATATTCCTTAACACTAGTCACGTGTAAGTTCTCCTCACTCGCGAACTTTCTCCATCTAAGGAGTTTGGCTTTTCTTGTAGACAAATTTTGCCAGAAACAGATTAAATCGAGATCCTGTTCCATTCTGCTTCAACGTGGATGAGAATCTCAGCCTTTTCATAATGTTTAACGATTTTTTCACGAATATTCCACGAAATCTAAACTACGTTAAACAAAATGTGTACCGTTTTTATTTTATTTCTGTCATTCAAAATGTTGAAAATTTAATGAAAAATTTCTCGTGAAGAGTGACATTATAAATAATAAACATACGAACAACTTGAAAGATTGTTTGTAGTGAAAAGTTGAATATTTCCAGAAGTGTCTTATTTTTATTGATACTTTTATTCGAATTCTGGAAAAGTAATTCTTGTTCTTTTTGCATATCTGTTTGCCATTCCTTTTTCCTCAAGCAAAATTATCCGAAAAAAATTTTAACTGAATATTTTGAACATGATTATCCATCAAGAAAATTAGTTTCCGTCCTCCTTCAAATAACAGTTTTGGATGAATAGTTTATTCATTTTTCTGAGAGGGAATTCTCTCTGCAGTTTTCCTTCCGATTTTTTGTTTTTATTTCTCGAAACAAAAGTTAGGGTATGCAATATCATACTTCCAACTTCCATTTCTATGAAAGGAAAAATATTTTCCTTTACCCCCATACAGACTAAAAATAATTTAGCAATATTAAAAGATTTCTAATTATTGGTTTATTTTTGCTTGTTTCTAGTATTTTTTATTTTCCTCTTCAGAGATGCTTAGTAAAATGTTGCAATGCCATTTATAGTATGCACACCCACCTATTATAAATATATAGATGTATATATATATATATATATATATATATATATATATATATATATATATATATATATATATATATATATATATATATATATATATATATATATATATGTTATATACTGTATATATATATATATATATATATACATTTATGTGTGTATATACTTTATATAATATATGTATATATATGCATGTTTGTATATAAGAAACTAAATGAAAGAAATTAGACTCCTTCTTGTAAACAGGTTCTGAAAGAAATAGTGTCTTCTGAGTTGAAGCTATTTTTTTTTTTGTCTGTTGATTAGAGAGGTGCTATAAAATCAGTGCCCTGATTTTTACAGAAATTTGACACAAAAGTTAAAGACATGGATTAGATTTCTGAGAGATCCGGATCTGGAGGAATAAGACCCTCTTTGAGGGGTGGTTGTGATTACTCAGCCTTGGTGGAGGTTTGTTATATCCGAACGTTCTATTGTTTTGTTTTAGTTCCAGTTTCTGCAATGAATATGGTATCTATGAATGGCACATTTTTCAGGCCTTTTGGGAGAATATTATCCCTCCTCTGTAAGTCAAATTTTAGAATGTTTATTTTTTGGGCAAAACTCAGTTGAAAGCTGAATTGTCCTTATTTTTCGACGATCACTGAAATGGTATCTTATGACTTTTGTGGATTTTTTCATAAATATCTTTTGTGCCGCATCTGGATTAACAGCATTAATCGCATAGCAGAGCAAAAACATTAATTTTACAATCTGTTGATGTGCAATGATGCTGCCACTTTGCACCAGATCTTTCACTCTTTCGCTAGAAATCTCTGCAAAAGTCAGGAGTGAACAATGTTAGCGAATGTCACTGAATCAAAAGATTTCACGTTTAAGTGATTTTTAATACACTGAAGAGCCTCAGTTTTCTGACCTTCAGTTTTGCGACTCTTTCCACGATGTTTATCTGTTATATCTTTTTCTTGAATTTTTTATATTTCTTCTCTGTGAGTTTAATAAATAACAATTTATGAACATTTTTTACTTTGGAAACTTGTTTTTGAAGATTGAAAGACCATTTCTTATTGCTGGATCATCTGAATGTTTAGGTGTCATTTGAAGAGATATATATATAGGATATATATATATATATATATAGAGATATATATATAATACACTGTGTGTGTTATGTATATATATACATACTTATGTGATTATGACTGGACAATAAATAGTGAAAATGTTACCAGAACAAATCATATCTTCCAGTCCGCAACACTTAAACCCTCCAATGGCAATTCTTCTGTTGATCCAATGAATCAGGGAATAAACAGCAAACGCAAATAATACCTTCATTCCTAATGACGTCTGGAACTCATTAATCTCCAACACAAAATGAACTCCCTTTCGGAATAGAATGACATAATTCCGGGTCACATAATGAGCTCCGTGGAACGTCGGACGTCGAGGGCAAAATCAGCTGTCACGCTGATTCTGTGTCATGTTTTTGTTCATTTCACGGAGTCAGACAGACAGCAAAATACAGATCTCTGCGACGTTGTTAATCATGTTTTGTTGGTCTCTGTACCAGAGAGACGGAAAGAGACGTCATTTCACAGTATGCAATTTGGTTGTTGTCAAAACTTTCTTTGGATCAGTTTGTGGATGTACTGTGGAAAATGACAAATCAATCAATTAGTGCGTCCCGTGGAGTATCTCTCTCTCTCTCTCTCTCTCTCTCTCTCTCTCTCTCTCTCTCTCTCTCTCTCTCTGTTTTATATACTAAAAGAACTCATGTCTTTTTGTGAATATCTTTACCTGAAAGCTAATTAACTCTTTAACTTACTTATTTGCATAATTTGCTCTCATTCAGTCTTTTTCTTTTACCTCCTCTTTGAAGATGTATTTTTTCAGGTTACTGGCTTTTGGGTCAATGCGATTCCTGGAATATTTTCTAGATTGTCAGGTTCACATGCAGTGAGAGAGATGCGTTGCTTATGCGTTGTAAAAACAGTTGTTGCTTCCATAGTAAGAAATACAGGATATTCTTTTCCTGTCTTCAAAGCTTTATAAACGTGTAACGGGCGAAGGTTCTTCACAAGGCAAACGATGATAGTCAGCAGAAAGAGAAAGAGTTAATGAATAGCCGTAAAAGTCCCAAATTGTCTAACATAGTGAGGGAAATGCCTCTTTAGAGCCTGGATTGAGAACAAAGAAGACAGTTTCTTCAATTAGATATATATAATTCAGTATCATCAAACCGTGAAACGCAGTTCATTTTCCTGCTCTTTCATTTCCACTGAGTATTGCAAAAGTTCATTAATTTCATCCCTGACGTCACTTCCTGGGTAGATTTAATTCTCTTTTCTCTCTTTTTCATGCTGTACAGTTTCTTGGCGTTTTGCAAATAATGAAAAATTTTACGGTTTCTCTACGCTATCTTGGAAAGATTTACGTTTATCTAGAATATCTTGCGCTTAATTACTTTTCATTGATAGCGCAACCCCTCAATCATGATTGCACCCAACGGTACCGTAAAGAAACTCGAGTTAATTAAACTATGACGTTCGCACAATAATCCATATTCATATGAAAATCAAGCATCAAAAATATACGTACATAATTTAAACAGATACCCAAAGACTTTTTAGTATTGGTTTTTAAATTATCAATGAAGCGTAGGAAAACAGGCATACTATTTTGTATCACTCTCAACCTAATAAAATTACCGGAAATAATGAAAAAGGTTCTTCATGGAGGAGGAAGGTTTTAACTTCTGTCAAAACCAGCTTCTCATTTCTCCTCTAGAATTTCGTCACTGCCCACCCATTTATTATACGGTAATTAAATTATGCGTGTCGAAAGAACCACGAGGCGTTTACTTTTATTTCTTGACGTAATTCCATAAAATATGGAATTTAATTCATTCACAGTTCTAGTTTTCTGTACAAGATAAGGGCTGCAACTTGTGGTTTGTTTTGTCTGTCCGTCCGCACTTTTTCTGTCCGCCCTCAGATATTAATAACTACTGAGGCTAGAGGGCTGCAAATTGGTATGTTGATCATCCACCTGCAGCGGCTGTACAGAATAGCTTCGATTGCGCCAAGAAACTTCGGGCTGCATCTTTTTACTTTTTTTCATCTAGAGGGTGGTACTGATCAATATAATAAAAAATTCTCTCTAGCATTAGAAATGGTTAACACTGATCATTTTCAGTGAAGGAAAGGGCTGCAATTCCGTCAGGTGGTAGACTAGTCAAGAGGAAACCAATCACAGTCCTGCCGATCCTCATCCAGAGTACAATCGATTTTCTGGCCGAAATATTTTAAATGGTTTTCCAAGAGCTGATTTTTGGTGTAGGTTTTAATGACCTCGGTGATGAACAAAAGGTTCTTTAGGGGAAAGTTATTTTCCCATCTTTTCCTATAAATATTGAGGCTTAGTGCCAGAGAGAGAGAGAGAGAGAGAGAGAGAGGAGAGAGAGAGAGAGAGAGAGAGAGAAAGAAATCACCAGTATCTATAAGAACTCACTAACAATCATCTTACAATACAAATTTGAGGGCATATTAATTGGTATGCGCAGGTGAATTTATCAACATTGGGTTCTTTCAATTTACAAACTGGCGTTACATAACGCCATGGTTAACGAAAGGCGAAAAACGGCTGACTTGGGGAATTTGCTATGGACATCTATATAAAATGAGCTGTTCTGTACGCACTATAAATAAAAGCCAAACGCTAGATTTCTGCAGAGAGAAAGAGATTAATGATTGGAGGCGTTTGTCAATAAAAAGTGTTTCTCTGATGTTTTTATTTCTTGTTCTCTGCTGTTTCTATTCTCTTATTTTCTTTCATTTCTTCCTTTCTCTTTGGTGTTCTCTTGTTGCCTCCTTTCTTCCATCTCCCTAGCTCAACCTTTTCTTCATTAAATCAGGTCTGAAAGGCTGAGGGCTTACCTAGAGGGGAAAGCCTTTGTCTTCATGCCCTAATTTTACATACCCCGCCCTGCCCCCCTCCCAATTCCAAGCCCTTTATTGTTCGTTCTGGGTCTGGGTGACTAGGAAAGGCATAGATGTCCCACTCTCTCTCGCCTCTAGTTTTCAAATTGAAAGACTTCAAGTCCTCCGAAAGAGTTGGGGCCAATTTGCATTGTCCCAGGTTGAGTTTTGAATTAAGTTCCTAAATCTTTAATGACATTTTTTGAGCTCAGCATTAAAGTTTTTTGCAGTTTTAAGTTTATAATGAAGATTTTCTGTGATAGTGAGATCCTTTTTGCCTCAAGAGTGGTTTTTTTGTACAGCGGCTGTTTGAGATCAAAAGAGATTTTGACTTGTGTGGTAACAATTGTTTGAATTTTTTAGTGATAATTTTGATTCCTATAATAGGTTTTAATTGTAATGAGATTTTGAGCTACGTAATGCGAAGAGAAATACATGACACTTTTTGAGTTTTGTAATAAGAAAAGAAATTCATGACAGCCCTTTTGAGTTCTGTAATGAAATTAGTAAGGCCCCGAAACACTAGTCATATGTATATTCTCCTCACTGGAAAACTTTCTCCCTCTAAGCCTTTGGCTTTTCTTGTAGACAAATTTTGCCAGAAACAGATTAAATTCAGATCCTGTACTGTTCGGTTCCAGGGTTGGTGAGAATCTCTCATCCTTTTCAATAAATGTTTAGCTCACATTTTTTCACGAATATTCAAGGGACATCTAAACTGGAGGCTAAAATGTGGTACCGTTTTTTATTTTATTTCTTCTTTAAAAACGTTTTGCAAATTTAGAAAATCTTGACAAGTGACATTATAAAGCGAGAAATATACGGCTTCAACTTTAAAGATTGATTCTGTAGTGAAAAGTTGAATATTTCACGAAATGTTTCGTTTTTATTCCTGTGATACTTATGAAAATTACCGATGGCCAAGGGCTAATTCTTTGTCGATTTGCATATTCCGATTGCCATTTCTTTTAGAAGCAGAATCATCCGAAAATAACCTGAACCGAATGTTTAATGATGGTTTATTATCTAAGAAAATCGGTTTCCTCCTTTAATTCAACAGCAGTTTTGGGATGAATAAGTTCATTCATTTTCTGAAGGGAATTTGTCTCAACATAGCCAATTTGCTTCCCCAAGCCTCGTTTTTGTTTCTTTTTCTCTCAAGGCTAATAAAATACAGGGCTGCAACATCAACTTCCATTTGGAGGGTGGGTGATCCATTTCAGCCCTCAAGAAAGAGATTTTCTAATACAGCGTTGACCTCCATAAAAATAACTGCCAACTTAGCGGTAGTTTTCACTGGCATTTCTAGGCATTCCTTTCTTTTGCTTGTTTCTTGTATTTTTTATTTTCCCCTTTCAGAGGCTAGAGGGCTATTATAAGAAAGTTAATATATATATATATATATATATATATATATATATAGTATTTATATATATAATCAAGGCCACCGAAAGGCTAGAGGGCTGTTATGTGTGTGTGTGGTGATTGAGGGTGGGTATATCAATATATATACAGCCCTCTATATATAATAATAGTGTGTTGTGTACAGTGTGTGTTAAGAAATCTAAAATATATATATAATATTTATGGCTATATATAATTATATATAATTTGTATGATTCTGGATGTATGTGATAAACAATTAAATGAAAGTTTTCTTAAGCTTCAGCTCTTCTGCAGGAATATTCAAACTGAGCCTCAAAAGCCAATACAGCGCCTTTTTCATTTTCCTCTGTTGATTAAGATCGACAATACAAAAAAGGCCTCACTTTCACAGAAATTTGACCGAAAGTATCTGGAGACAGGTGGTATGATTCTGAGAGATCCGGAATCTGGATAGGACACCTTTCGTTGATCTGATCTGCAACTTGGACTGTTTGGTGCCTTGGGTGAGGTTTGTTATATCCAACGTTCTTGTCTTTGAGTTCCATATTCTACAATGAATATGGTATTGATGAATGGCACATGGTTCAGGCCTTTATGTGGGAATGGATGGCCCTCAACATCTGCATGTTGCAGCCCTTTAGAATCTTTATTTTTCTGTACAGCGCAAAATTAAGGCCACCGAAAGTTGAGGGCTGCATTTTTGATGATTGACAACAGTGATCATTATTATTTTGCAGCCCTCACTGATAGATATCTTATTTATCAACATCTAATCAGGTCTTTTCATGACTGCGGGTGGGCTACATACTATTAGCAGCCACCTCCTGGATTAACGCATTAATCGCCATGAGCAAAAACTTTTATTTTGCAACTCTGTTAGTGAGGGTGATGCTGATCACGAACACCAGATTTTCACTTCTTCTCTTGAAATGTCTGTTAAGCGTACAATCAATGCAGAGTTGATGAAATACTGTAAAAGATTTGCACGTTTTAAAGGTTTTAATCAACTGAAGAGCCTTGCATCAGACCTAGTTTTCTGTACTCGTTCCACTGTACACTATATATTCTTCTCTGAATTTTTTATATGCTTTGGTCTTTGAAGGTTAATTTCAACCTTTCTCTTAATATTTTGTTTTGAATTGGTTTCAAAAAGTTGAACAAGTTATTGCACTGGATTATCTGAATGTTTGGTTCATGTGATTTATATTGTTAGGTATATATATATATATATATATATATATTATATATATATATTATATATATATATATATATATAGATATTACATACATTAGATTATATTAACTACATATTATATATCTTATATAATTATGTGTGTTGTATGATTTACATAATTACTCAACAATAAATTTTAAAAAATGTTACAGAACCTAAATGATATTTCCAGTCCGCAACACATTCATGCTCAATGGCAAAAAAACCTGTTGATCCAATGAATCAGGGGAATAAACAGCAAACTCAAAATAATAGCCTTGTGGTTCCTAATGACGTCTGTGAAATACATTAATGCCTTAAACAAAATGAGTTCTTATGCTTGATGCGGAAAACTGAATGACATAATTCAGGGTCACTTAATGAGCTCCGACAACCATCGGACGTCGATGGCAAAATCAGCTGTCGCGATTCTTGTCATGTGATTTTGTTATTAAAGTCAAGGTCAGATTAACGAAAATGATGATCTAAATGCGAATTGTTAATCATAAAATTTGGTCTAAACCACGTGAGGTTGAAATAATCACAAATAATGACGAGTATTACCCGTTTTAAGTCAAATTTTTTTGAGGTTTGTTTGTGGAAGGCACCGGCTCTCAAATGATGAATCAATCAGCCCTTAGTGCATCCCGTGGAATGATTCTTCTCTCTCTCTCTCTCTCTCTCTCTTTCTCTCTTAAGATGAAGAGCTTATAGTCATTATAAATATCTTTATGTGATTTTGCTAATTAACACGATAATTAACAAATTTGCTATTTTGCTCTTTTTAAACTTTTTCATTCATCTTCTTTTAAAGCATTTTCGTATTGTTTTTAGGTTCATGACTTTTTGAGGTATCAGACATTCTGCAAAAATTTAACGATAATATAATCAGTTTTAAAGATAAAATATAATATATTAGTTTTAAATCTTATTTTGTGAATAATAATGCTGTTTTTGATAAGATATTAGAAAACACAGGATTTATTTTGAGTCTTAAAGCTTTGACAAAGACATGTTTAACCTATTATATCTTCAAAGCCAACTATGATATCAATACACCCGAGAATTCGATTTCTGAATATTCGTAAATGTCCCAAATTGTCAAACCATCTGAAATGCCTCTTTAGAGATGTGGCAGTCTGAAAACAAATTCATGATTTATATTCATCATTTTAATGAATAAAAATTAGTATCTATTGAAAAGTATAACGCATAAATTTTCCTAATCTTTGAATTTACCATTGTATTGCAAAAGACATCATTAATTTCATCCTGACCCCCAAAAAGACAAACCCCAGGGATTTATTTTTCTTTTTCTTTTTCCCACTGACCCACTTTTAATATATTTCAAGGTCAATTTTGACAGATGGGGAAATAGAGTGGATTTAAATGGCCTTTATTTTTATAATAATAAATTAAAAGCCACTAAGCTTTAATACTAAATTGAAATGGCTTTAAATGAGACTTTAACCTTTTTTATTTTATATATTATTGAAAATTAAAAGGCATATTTGTATTTATGTAAATACAGAGGCCATTTGGCATAAAACATATCTTTAATGGCTTCTTTAGGTAATTTATGAATTGATACAAGGGGATATTAGGCACAAAATAAATGAAAATTGTTTTTTATGGGAAAATTTAAATTATATATTCTTTTATCCCTTATGACTGACTCATAGATCATTCTTATAATGTATCTTAACTTTAACTTTATTCTTCCATTTTACTTTCCAAAAATAACAGATTTAATCTGGTATCAAGACTTTGAGGTTTTCCTCTAAATTCTACCTTTACAACTTTTTGACTCTCACCACCTTTCGTGTGATGATTAACTTATAGGTTTATAAAGCTTGGCCTTGGCCTAAATTTTATATTTCCATTCCAGAGGTGATGAAATGACATCAGAAATTTAAGACATATAAACAAAGTTCCCAAAATTTACAAGGGTCCTCTAAGTATAAACAGACATCTTACCCTCTGTCATTTCAGTTTCTGCAACAAATTTAGGAAGCTTTGGAATCACTGATTTAACACGAGACATTTGAAGTGTTGCTGTACTGATTTCACTGTTTGAAGTGAACTTCATAATTGACCAAACTCTTGGGAGAGAGAGAGAGAGAGAGAGAGAGAGAGAGAGAGAGAGAGGAGATGTCTGACTGATAGAGATAGAGAGTATAAGTGGATTAAATGAACGAATGATTTAACTTATTTAAGAGAACTTAATGTTATTTCTCAGGGCTGACATATTCAGAGAATTGAAAAGACATGTGGAACCTCTCTTTCAATGTACTAAAAGAGACAGACAGACTGGAGTAGACTGGGAAATGAATCATTTTCAAATTCAGTCCCCACCGCTTAAAACACAAACGTCTATTTACAGAAAGTTCTTTTTTCCTGTTTTCATTGTTTGGAAGCAGTTGTTCTTATTGTCTAATATCCTCCTTCCACCATCGGCTTTTTAACAATCTAGTTGTCTGGTCTCTTGAGGTAGATTGCTATTATTCCAAATCTGTATTTAAACTGTCCATAAATTCTTTCCCCATTACTCGCCTGTTCAAATAAAATCTTTTCGTAGAGTGATTCGAAAATTACAATCAGGTTCAGACTGATAATATTTAAGCAATTCTGGAAATGGAATATTGGAGTTTCTATCAATTTCCCATCTCATTTTGGAATGGTGTAAAAATGAATCTCAACCCCAGCCACTTACTGGATTTAGTCTCACGGGTAAAACATGCAATAGAGATTTTCCCTGTTCACATTTTGACATTATGTCTGCAGAACATTTCTCGTTTCTACATGTGCTTGATTTTATATGTAAAAATAAATGTGGTAAATGGATGTCATAATTGTCATAACCATAACAAGAAAAAATGCGCCGAACATTCTTCAGCAGATCTGATCTCTCTTTTCTCTGCGTCGTAATAATCAAGGCCACCATGACCAGATCTATCTTTCGGTGGTCTTGGCAACAACATTTTGGCCTGACTGAGCCGCGGCCCGAAACTTTGGCACGAGCCGGTGGTGGCCTGTCATCTTATCGTTGCCAGATGCACGATTATGGCTAACCGATAACAATCAACAAAAATAAAACTATAGGTATTTTCAAGATGAAAAGGCAAATGACTGAGGACGGATGATCAACATACCAATTTGCAGCCTCTAGCCTGGCTGCAACAGGTTTTTAAGATATGAGGGTTACAGAAAAAAGCGAAGGACAGACGAAGCCGGCACAGTTTTCTTTTACAGATAACTAAAAACGCAGCCTTTTTATGTTTTTCCCGAAAAATCTCGACTCCTTTATTTACACTTGGTGATCTTTTTATATGCAGTGTTAGAAGAAAGGACAGTTATACCCTTTCCAAAATGTATAGATCTCTCTGGCGTGGTTGTCTGGACTTGATAAAGGGCATATATGCCAAATGTATAACAACAACAGCGAGATAAAAATCATTTCTCTCCATTACAGATATCAAATAAAACCTTTTTCGTTACGCAGAATTCCAAGTCTATTACATAGGTTCATGATTGATAATGTTTTTTAAGCAATTACAGAAACGGAATCAGTGTATCTCTATCAATATGGCATCTCATTTTTTGGTGGTGTTGGACAGTACCTCATCATCCCAGATCCAGCTATGCGTTTAAATCCACGATGTAAGCAGCTTAAATTTTCTCTAGGGACACTTTCGGTGGTCAACATCAGAACTGGTTTTCAGTAGAAATGATGGCATTTCTCCGTTTCTACATATACCTGAATTTCTTTAACATCGTAGTAAAGAATAAATTGCTAACAAGGAAATATGAAATAAACAACGCATAATAGTAAGTTTGGCAAGAGGAAAATAAACATTCATCTTGGAGACAGATCTCTGTCTCTCTCTTTGAAGAGAATGGTTGATGGGCGCAAATTTCTCTTGGAAAGGCAAGATGCTAACTGTAGCTCATGTCAAGATTTTTAAGATTGAGATGAAGCGTCTGAGAGTCAGGGCAGAAATTCGTGTATCTCGACAAAACTTGCCAATCAAAATTACACTGGGCTCAAGTGAAGTCTTATATGGCAAAAAAGAATACGTTCAAACTGGCAAACCTTAAAATTTTAGTGCAAGAAGCATTGAACAATGTCACGGCGGAAAACTGGAAGAATGCAGCGGAGCACATAGAGAAAATTCAAAAAGAGGATGCCCGGCAAGATGTGGCTGTAGACAAGTTGGTTGACAGTTTTGTCATCAACATAGCTGGTAGCTCTGATGACGAGTTTTCTGAATAAATTATATATAAAAGAGAGGATTAGGCCTACAGGGGAAACCTCTCTCGAAAAAAAAAACGCACCTTGACTTTTACCTCAGTGGTGGTGTGGAAAAAAGTTTGATTGAAAAAAGTAGTCTTTTAAAACTTAAGATGATCATTACTCCTCGTTATAGATAATATATAGGCGACAAAGAAGTTTATTTTAATTCGTATTTCGAAAAATGAACAAGAAATATATCACCTTTTCTATAGCATTAATTAAATACTTTTAAGTATCTAATTGTGTAATAATGATAAATGTACATCTATCTACAAGTACTGACAAAATAGATAAGGTGATCATATGTAAAAAAAAAAAAAAAACCGTAAGATTTAGAAAAGAGAGAGAGAGAGCAGGGCGGAGTAGGAAGGAGATTAAAGTACCTGGAAATCAAAAGCCCCAAAAATCTTATAAGTATAGCCTCAGGGTTTGTCTCGAAGACATTTAAAGGTCTGTCACACACGTGTCAGTAGCCTGTTTTCGTAAAACTGGCAACAGCCAACAGGCCAGATCTTTAAAAGCCTCGCCAGAGAGATCTATTCGTCGTGGCAAGAGTATAGTATCCTCGAACTCTGAAAACACGCGTAAAACATATGTGAGTGACACAATACATCTATGGGAGCCGACAAGCTACTAAAGGTCACCTGTGTAGATGGTGCGCAATTGGAGTATTGGCTATAATGTGGAAGTTGACAGACATTTCTTGATCAGTATGCCAGTGACTGCTGTGGAGCCACACCCACCAACTTAGATACGCTTTTTTGTGATATATATATAAATATATATATATATATATATATATATATATATATATATATATATATATATATATATATATATATATATATATATATATATATATATATACAGTATATATATGTATATATATTTATATTATTATAATTTACAAGAAGTCGCCTGTAGCGCTGCCTCCCCCACCCCACCCACCTAATATGCCCTTTGTTTATTGAGGTAGAACGCTGCATGGCCGGTCCTGTAGGTAAACCAAAATGTCGTGGCGAGTGAGAGGACGGTTTCCCGGACTATATCGTTCGCAGTTAAGATCCCTTGGTCATTTTACCCATAAAAACTGACCTCCTTAAACCTAAAATCTCAGCGGTAAAGGCGGATTAAGCACGCAGAGGAGTGTTCGCTCCGTATTTATCCCGGATTTTGCTTTCATTTCTTCTAAATGTGACCTTGAGTATCCTTTGCGTGCGTGTGTTCATGTGCGCATATAGACCGATGCCAAATCAAATATTCCCAATCATGTTGTAATATATGAAGGTAGCATAAGTTATACAACGTAAATATAATTGGTTTCTGATTCATTTTTGATTATTTCCACTTGTATAATTTATGTATATTTATGCCGCTCGCTCTCTCTCATATGTATACAGTAAAGACATTCACACACACACACACACACACACACACATATATATATATATATATATATATATATATATATATATATATATATATATATATATATATATATATATATATATATATATATATATATATATATATATATATATATATATATATATATATATAAACAAATGGGAGAGCTTCTGAGCTTGGAATTTGGCAAATATATATAGTTAAATTAACACAAAACTAAGTATATATAAATTAAGTGTGGACGTTCAGTAGGCCTATGGAAATACAGAGGTTGGAAGAATAGAGAGCTTTTCAGAGGAAAGTCGAGTCAATAGGGATCGCCCAGAAGTATATGGCTCTCAGGGAGACAATAACGGACCCACGAATTAAAAGGGTAACAGATAATGGTAGGACTTTTAATGGTAGGGCATTTGGCATCGTGGGGACAACGATTTTAAATCGGCATGAAGGAACCGATAGGGTATAGTATACACAAAACGTATATAAAGAACAGCTAAAATGCAATATGGACAATAATCAAATGGTTCAAAATTATGGCATTATTTAAAGATCTGTGATTATCCAAAATCACAGAATAGAAAAAATCATTAGAACAACCAAAATTTACTCTTTGTTTCTTTAGAAAACAAAGTAGAGTAAATGACAGATCACAAATAAAGTCACAAACAAAGGGATTAACCTCGGGGCTGAGATTGAACAGGATAAATAGACCTGGCAGAACTGTATTCTTTTTCCCGACCCCACCCTAGCGATTAGGATTTAACTCGTCATTATAAAGCCATAAAAATAGTTTTGTCTCTCATCTCCGTCTATACATGACAGCATTTTGTATATGTGCATTGTCATTCACTCGACTCACCCTGTAAAGAAGGTACTTGCAGACGTGTTCATCCTGCTTCAGCCATGGAAAGAGCGGAAAAAACTGAGAAACGTGTTCTTCCTGCTTCAGCCAGGTCAATTGCATATCATGTACACAATTACTTCGCGATGGAAAAGGTAAACAATGGGCCCTTGACTGATGTGACAAGAGTTTACGATCGGGCATGTGAAGCTACCAAAATTCCAAGGAGGAGTATGGAACGAATCATCAGGGAAGGGAGAAATACTGGAAAAGAATATGGAGAACCAACGTTCAATGACCGGAAAAGAAGTCGTCCTTGTACAGTAACCGCACTGGATGATTTTGATAAATGTGTATTGCAACGAATATTGCTAAGGTTTTATGCATGACAGGATTTACCTACTATTGCTAAAATCTGGGAAGAAGCCCGACGAGATATTGACTTTAAAGGTTGTAAAGAATCTCTTCGGAAGTTGTTACACGAGCTCAGATTTTATTATGGGCGAGTGAACAGCAGAAAATTTTTTATTAGAGAGGAATGATGTTGCAGCTACAAGGACCAAGTTTTACGTATTATGAAAAGGTTCAAGAAAATGAAGATCAACCAATTATTTACCTTGACGAAACTTGGTTGAACCAAAATTATACTGTTGGAAAGTGCTGGACTACCAATGACAGAAAAAAACAATGAGTTAACCCCTACTGGCAAAGGGGCCAGGTTGATCATTCTTCATGCTGGCGTAGGAAGGCTTCGTCCAAAATGCAGAACTGATTTTTAAGGCGGTAAATGACGGAGATTACCACCAACAAATGAATCGCTTCGTCTTTGAAAAATTGGTTTCAAATCCCAGCTACTCCCGAACATCCCTCCTTCATCAGTCATCATCATGGACAATGCCTCGTACCATTCTGTTGCTACTGACAAGCCACCGACGACAGCTGATAATAAAAATGCAATAAAAGAATGGCTAATCAAGAAAGGGGCAGATTTGACGGACGACATGCGGAAGTGTGAGTTGCTGCAATTGGTGAAGATTCATTCTGCACGAACAGAAAAAGAATATGTCATTGATAAGCTGGCTCGTGAACATGGCCACACAGGGTCGTCAGGCTTCCTCCGTACCACTGCCAATATAACCCCATAGAACTGATTTGGGGCAGGTCAAAAATTATGTCTCTCAGAGAAATAATTTTAAAATGGTGAATTTAAGACCGTTATTGCAAGAAGCCATTCAAAAAGGTCACTAAGGAAAACTGGGCTAATGCTATAAAGCATGTGAAAAAACTTCAGATGGAAGATTCTGAAGGAGGTGATTATGTGGAGCACTTTGGAGTCTTTTGTAATTGAATTACGCGCATCCGATGATGACGACGACGATTGAATATCTCGGATTTTATTGATTGTAAAATATATAATTTTAATATTCATTATATGCTTAAACTGCTTTTCTTTTTATATGTATTAAATAAAAAACTTGATCTTATTATGTAAGTTATCATTACCCTTTTTCAATAAGGCAGAAAAATATACAGATGAAAAATGTATATTACAAAGATATGAAATAATTGCATTAAATGTAAGAATGAATACAATAAAAAGACAACAATTCTTTAAGACATTATGAATTTTAACATTGTTTTAAAATACGTGGTTGCTTCAATGCAGTGGCGCACTTACATTTAAGGATGTAAACCATTTGTAATAAGAGGGAAAAAGAAGTGAAAGTGTGGGTGGAAGAGGGATTGATCTCGCGCCATCCAGTAGAGAACTTATCCGGCTTTACTATAAGCTGATGAGATTTTTACCTGTGTCTACAAGGGAAAAAGTCCTAAACTTTTAGATTCAAATACGAAGCATTCTGACCAGACCTCTTGTCACCCGCCACGACATTTTGGTTTACCTATAGTTGACCTAGATATCAGAACAAAGCTATCAACACATTTCGATCTATCCCTTTTTTTACCTGGAACAGATATTGAGATGGCACGGGTTAAAAGGGCAACGATACGAGGCTGGATGCCGCTCCCTTAAGCAGCTTAGCCCCACTAAGCCGCTTAAAACAACCTTCTAAAGGCAGATTAAGCTGCGGAATTGTCATACTTTTTGCAGATACCGGGGAAGAGGCAACCTGATGGCTGAGCACCTAGCAAATGACGCATTGTTTGCGCACGGCCCCAGTCATTGGTAGAAGTTTGCACACGGCCACGACACACGGCCGTGGCCTTAAAAGGGAAAGACAGGAGATCTGAGGAGTGCAGTCATGTGGGCAGTAGACGTGCAGTGGCAGTAGAAGTCCGGTAGCAGCCGTAGTCATAGGTGAGGTCGTTAGCCATACACGCGAGCAAGTGATACATTTGCTGAAACACCTTCATGGTCATCCTTGAGTAATCGCCATACGTGTTATCGTTCCTCGTCATCCTTCACCAGAGACCCGCTTCCCCTAAGGTAAAGTGCGAGTAAAGACTTTTCAGTCACGACAATTTGCCCTTTAGGATTGTTATTTGAGTGTCCGCATTCAGCTTGTCCTTATGCCAGTTTATTCAGTGCCCTTTCCAATGTCCTGTGTTCAAGTGTAAAGTGGTCATTCATTTCTCAAGTCCTTGGCACCCTCAGTGCAGACTCGAGTCATATTCTGTGTTATATTGTTCCTTTACTGGCGTGTAATGTGTAAATCTATCTTGCAGAGGGACCTATTTGCAGTGGACTCATCTTGGACTGTGCCTTGCCCTTAGTCAAGACTCCAGTAGAAGGATCTTCAGGCATTGCAAGCCCTTTAACAATTTACTTACCCATTTTCCCTTCTAATGCTTTCTTTTGTAAATATAATTCCTAAATTTATCCCAAGTGTTTACGTAACATTTCCTTATGAAGTAGAGCCTTCAGCTCCTAAAATCATCACTTGTTCTTTTTTTTAACGATTTCCTTTTACGCAAGTCAGAACTCCAAGGCCAATTAAATAAAGTTTCCGTTGCCGGCCTGTAAAAATACCATAAACCAGGGAAATTCATAAAAATAAATAAATAAATATATATATATATATATATATATATATATATATATATATATATATGTGTGTGTGTGTGTATGTATGTGTGTGTGTGTGTGTGTGTGTGTGCCGATTTCCACGAGACGAATGCCTCCGGAAGATGCACCCCATCTAGTTTTCAGTAAGCATTTGGGATGACATTGCTAGTCCCATCTTAGCGCTAGGAAGGCTTAACGGGATTTTGAAGAGAGAGTTCCTTAGCCAGTCCCTTTCGCTTGGGAATTGAACCCTTCCTCACAGTCAAGGAAAGTATCGTCGCCACTACATAACGAGAATTCTTGTATCTCCCATTAAATGGAGAGGTAATTTTAAGTAACACTAAAGGTACTCCAGGAATTTTGTATCCCTTGCCCCAGGGTGAATGAGAAGATATCGAAATGCTATGACTTCCCAATCGAAAAAGCTAACTCTAAGGACAGACCAAGCGGCCCCTCCCCCTCCCCAAAGCAAACCAAAGGCCGAGTCCCAAGAACCAGCGAAGAACAAGACGCCTGAAAAGATCCTGTCTGCAGACAGCAAGCAAACCCACCTCCAGGCAGTACCCGACTTCGCGGAAATAGACACCAACTTGAGTTCGCGGTCGGCGAAGGGGTGAGTCTGGTTGTGAATACTGAAGAGGAGATGGGCGGGGGACCGGGTAGGTGGAGGAGGAAGAGTGGCGGGAGAAGCGAAGTCGGGAGAGAGAAATCACAGACGGCGCTCCTTAATCCAATTGTCCTTCCTAACCAGCCAAGTATTCACTGATGACGAGCAGCTAAACTAAATTAAGGGAACACAAATGAGTGCCAGGTAATCCCGAATATAATTAACAGGGCGCCGTATCCTATAAGACGTGTGACGCCTCAATTGTCGGCACCTCCTAAGGGCTTGTAGAGGCCCCAGCGAATATGTTAGTTTGGGAGCAGACAGACGCCCCTCAGAACGGGAAGGAAAGGAACGGCGGCACAGCCGTTGTCAGGGGAACTGATTGTTTTCTGTTTTCGTTTGTCGAAAAGCTAAATAACTTAATACAGGAGTTACAACGTCAATTCGAATACGTCTGGGTGAGCGTATTGATGGGGAAAACTGGCAAAATTTCCTCTTCTTTCGTCCACTTACGCAGAGCTTTTGATTCTCTCTCTCTCTCTCTCTCTCTCTCTCTCTCTCTCTCTCTCTCTCTCTCTCTCTCTCTCTCTCATTAGATTACTCAGTATTTTAGTAGTTGACGAATACGTCAAATCGTTTTTTTATTCACTGATAAGAGAATAATGCAGACCTCCAAACTACTCAGTAGTGCCGAGACGAAGAAGTAAGCAATGAGGTCATGTCAGGTTACCTCCTGGTGTATTTACCTCGTTCAGATTTTAAAGATAAAATGAATCTTGAATAAAACAGATTGAGTGACTGAATTATGTAGACTGACATTTCAACAAGGAAGTTACCGACGCAGGAAACTTTTTTTTTTATAAATTATTCTACGAAAAATAACTATATATATGAAATTAAGAGGAATTGATTGAGTCCTTACTTATAAATATTTCCACACCTTACTTCCAAGTCTTTATATAAAATCCGGTAAGGAAAACCGGTAAAACTAATAATGATTTTTCATCTTTTGAAGACAATAAAAATTCCTCGGAAAACTCAAAATGCCTCTCCAGTTTCAAACTAACGCTTCCAGAGTATCCAGGAGAAAAATAACAAACAAAAACGCAAAATGTATACACAAATAAAAACTGATTTGTCTATTTATTTTCCAGTTGTCTCTGGAAGTGTCAATAAAAAAAAAGGCTCATTATTACTTCTAAGTAAACAGTCACATGGAGTCATTTCACGTACCGAGTTCCCAACACCTTCGGTGGAAACATTTATGTGCTACTGAGAATGGTTATGTTTCTTTCATCTGGAGAGCAGTAACAAAAAGAATTCGAAAGGTTTTTGTCTCTGTTCTGTTGCAAAGGTCTAAAAGGCGGCATTTTTTTTTTCTGATTCTGTGCGGCTTTTGTAGGAAAAAATAAAGAACTGGTTTTTTTTTGTTGTAAGGTTTGCATATATCAAGAGTTATATTATATATATATATATATATATATATATATATATATATATATATATATATATATATATATATATATATATATATATATATATATATATATATATATATATATATATATTTATATATATATATGTATATTGTATGTATATATATGTATATATAATATATGTATATATATATATATATTTATTATGTACCAGTTGTTAGTCTTGTATACATCCCTTGTCAGTGGGAAATGAAAAATATTTAAATCCAAGTAAAAAATATTTTTTAACATATTCTGTCATCAATCTGAAATAATTTTTTGCAAAATAAAATCATCAGACAAAATACAGTCAAGAGACTGCGACTCTTGGAAATACTCGCATGTCTGCTGATGGAGACAGAGAGAAAACGAGAAAACTGTTATTGTGTAAAAAAGGAAACAGAAATTTAAAAGGAAAATATTCCGTCGGAGATGTATGTATGGAAGAGCGTCCAAAAGGGGCTTTGACTTCGAAATGTAGCTGGTGCCTGCAAGCGCTTGAGCCAACATGCAGACTCGACTTTTATTTACATGGAAACTAAGTCCACCACCCACCCAGTCTCTGCATATTACACTTCATACATCTTTAACACCAGACGTGAATATACGACCTAAGCCTGCGTGATGGAGAGGATGAACTAGCATATGAATTTCACGTAAATGTAAACACGTCTCTAACTTAAGGGAACCGTGAGTTTGGGTCATGAATGTAAATGGCCGATGCAGCTCACAGGAATTTACCTCCCAATTTATATGTAAACAACAATAAGCCAGTTGTACGCGCGATTCTAACCCAAATGCAAGAAGGCAGTTTATTTGCTTGTATCACGACTGTAAGGTATTCGAAAGTGTGATTTGAATTAGGAAGTGTCTTGATCTTGGATTTGCGCTCATAAGCAACTGTAACACAAATCATATCCCCTTAGGGGGATGGTGTTGTCAGTGCACCTCATGCGGTGCACTGTAAGCATTACGTAAGGTTCTTTACAGCGTGTCATCGGCCCCTAGCTGCAACCTCTTTTTCGTTTCTTTTACTGCACCTCCTTTCATATTCTCTTTCTTCCATCTTACTTTCCACCCTCTCCTAATAATTGATTCATAATGCAACTGATAGGTTTTCGTCCTGTTAAACCTTTCGGACCTGTAAATTTCCGTTTCAACGCTGAATGACCTCAGGTCCTAGTGCTTGGCCTTCGTCCTAAATTCTATATTCAGTTCAGTTCATGCTCAGTTCAATATAAATCATTAATGCGATTCTTCGTAGTATATAGGAAGCTCT
>NC_089791.1:43877382-43897382 GCF_040412425.1 Macrobrachium rosenbergii
TTCTTCATTTTGAGTTGAAGGCTTTGTAGTGATAAGCGTATCCGCAAACTGTGAGGAAGCGGAGACGCTGAGTCATTGTGATACAACACATATGTATGTACATACGTGTGTGTGTGTGTCTGTATATATATATATATATTATATATATATATATATATATATATGCATATATATACACATATATATATATACATATATATATATATATATATATATATATATATATATATATATATTTATCTATCCGTATATATATAAATAAATATATATATATATATATATTTATATATCCGTATATATACAAATAAATATATATATATACATTATATTTTTATATATATGTATCTATATGAAAAAATATACATATATGCAAGTATGTATGTATACAAACATAATCAGTCGTCATGCTAAAAATACAAATATAAATTCAGTGGCCATGAGAAAACCAGGAATAATATCTTTACTTTCAGCGATGAAAGGAATTAAATCTTCATTTGAAAGTTTAAACCCAGAATTTCATTCATACCGGCAATAGGGGTAAAAATAACATTGTGACAGACACATTTGTCATAAATCTCTGTATTTACAAGGCAAAATCTTACTATTTGTTCTCAACAGAGGAAATATTTTCCATCAGTCAAAATAAAAAAAATTATTAAAAATTAGTGTAGCTTTAAATGATTCCCTTACCGACTACAGATCATCAGCAACATCCAGGAAAGTTATAAACTCTTTTTTTATAAGGGATTATTTGCACTAAAAGACTTATTCTGTTTAATTTTTTTTTTTTGCATATTTCAGTTTGGCCCAGTATCATTTCTAATAGAGATTCATCATGAAAAACGTCAAGCTTGTTATTCTAAAAAAAAAAAAATCTCGACGACCAACCCACCAAAAATTCATTTATTTTATTTTGAGCTTTAAACCGATTCTCTCTCTCTCTCTCTCTCTCTCTCTCTCTCTCTCTCTCTCTCTCTCTCTCTCTCTCTCTCTCAGTTACAGTGCTAAGCCAACCAAGTATACCCTTTAATTTATGACGTATAACTCCAATCAGTCATATGCCAGCCAATTCAATTCACCCTCCAGTAGGCCTAAATTGATAAAATTAGCAAATTAAAACAGGACATTATCAATTACATGCATTGCTCCATGTTCGTGAGACATGAATGGATGTGAATTTTGATATTGTACATGGCAGTGGATCATTCATTGAATAAACATGTAAAATCTTTGACCCCGATTCAGAATCCTGTCAGGCTGCCCAGCCGGGATGACCCTATTAACTTAACGTTTAGATTAATTCCTACGACAGGTCTGTTAGAATGACTCAGTTAGACTTGAGATCTTTAAGAGCGTTACTAAACAACCTAAAAATGCGCCGAAGTGTCTTCGGCGCAATCGAGTTTTCTGTACAGCAAATAATGCTGTATGAGCCGCGACCATGAAACTTTCGGCCACGGCCCGGTGCGGTGGTGGCGCACGATCCTAACTTTAACCTTAAATAAAATCAAAACTATTGCACGATCGCTGCAATTTTAACTTAAATAAAATAAAAACTATGAAGCTAGAGCGCTGCAATTTGGTATGTTTGATGATTGGAGGGTGGGTGATCAACATACCAATTTGCAGCCCTCTAGCCTCGGTAGTTTTTAAGGTCTGAGGGCGGACAGAAAAAGTGCGGACGGACAGACAACTAGCCATCTCAGTAGTTTTCTTTCATGGAAATTAAAAAAGAAAGTTTCTTATCACTCAAAACATTCAGTAAAAACCGAGATTACACGAATTGAGGTATTTTGCCTGTTTGTGTAAACAAGAGACTGAGACATCGCTTTTTTCTGTGTATGTGTTTGTAAGATTTAAAAAATCCCCATGGCAGTTATTTTCATTTATGTTTCCATAAAAAAATCTTGCGCGATCGAATTAAAACCAAAAATGATTAACGAGGTACTTTAGAATTGATTGCATTTTCCGCAATCCCAGTACTTCACCCATGCATGGATGTACATACTCATACATAAATGCACCAGAACACACCTGAAACGTTGAGTAACTCGGAGACATTCGAGCAGAAGGAAGCGAAGCCCTCCGGAAACGCTGAGCACATCGAATGATGTTCGGTTAAGGGATTAGGATCTAATCCCTCAGCAATGTATGATATGAAAGCATTAAATCGCAGCTGTGGATTAATCTCGGTGTTAATTCTGCTTACGCTCTTAACAGGAACCACCTGGAGAAGCAGCGGATGAATTATGGACAGATTACAAAGAGAATTGAATCATGACAGGATTACACAATCTGGGCGTCAGAAGAAAAAAAATTGTAAGATCTCATAAAAGGAGAATTTTGGGGAGAGAAAATTATTTACAACGTCTTAATCTGGTTCCATAAACACTGTTGTGTGTCTAAAAAAATTACTTGCTGAAAATAAAATCATACACTTGTTTATCATAAAACATCAAAGTTTATTAAAAAGCCCCTTTACACTAATGCAACGTATTTATCTAAGCGTAAATATCACACCACAGAAAGGCTCCATAGTTCCGGAAATTATGTTGGCAAATTGTGGATCAGATTGAGAATCTGGATTCTGGGCATTGACATGTCAAAAGTGAAGTTATGGTGTTGAGGACAATGTATTCATAATAACAAAAAAGAAAAAAGCAACCAGGTGCGAGAAATCAGGAGCGCTGGTATTGATAACGGAGGCTACGAGAATTCTTATTTACAGCTTTTGAGATCTAATTTTTTAAGGTGAGTTTTGTGAACACATCGACCAAAGGCTGGAATAAGAATTGACTATCACGAGCAGCAATACTCTGAAGACACATCTTAAAGATAGAAGTTTAGTTTACAATTACCACGTTTTGATATAAAAACGAAGATCGCATTCCGGTATCAAAATAAGGACCGATCATTTGTCTGAACTATCCCAAACTCCCAACTGACATTGGTGCTATGACTCGCTTTTCACGAATAACTTCAAATACTAAAATCGGAAATATTTGTATTTGAAATATGCATTCATTCATTCCTGCATATTTACGAACTACATAAAATGACAAAAATAATAAAAAGGAAAGCTACGCTTCTCTTCGTAATTGGAAATACAAATTTCAAACCGCTTTTTTGTTTTTATTCAGAGATTTCCTACTAATGGAAATGGAGCCGCGTACCAAAAGGATTTAATCAACAGGTTGATATTTATTCCTTGGAAAAACAGTTGCGGGAAAGATTAGTTGGAGTGACCGAAATGGATGCGAACAAAACGCTTTTATAGAAGAGATTGTTTAGTTCTAAGCGCGTAAGTTCTAAGCGCATGAGTATAATCTCAGATTAACGTTGGTCCGAATCTCGTTTGCTAAACTAATTAGAATATCATAGATGCAATTTAGACGGCTAATGAATTTACCATTAAAAATAAATCGCTAATGAAATAGCATGCTGTGTTGTTGTTCTGCAGAGCTGAAAGCAAAGTAAGGCCTTTGATTGGTTAATTAAGATATAATTCATCTTCCCACTTCAGGTAAGACTGCGGGCGATAGATTATACCTACATAGATTTTGGGGTATCACAAACTTCATAATGGTTCAACCTATTTCTAGAAAAGAAGTCGTTTTGTTTAGATTGATGTCACTTCTTTTTTTGATCTTGAATTACAAAAAAGTTAAAAAGTAATTACATGGATAACGTATGTATAGTAGTAAAGGTAAAATACAAGGCGTATTTTAAGGTCGATTATTAACTGGGTTTTGGAAATTGTCGTTGCAACAACTATGGTCATGGACTATTGGGTTAAATCGTGTAGTCCTCACGTTGCTTAGTTCAGCGATTGTTTCTTTCCATGGGTACAATATATGTCTTTGATTGTACTATTATTATTATTATTAGGCAACCATACACATGGAGTAAGCGTAACAGTTCTTTGCCATGTAAAACAAGCTTCTAATAAACAGAATTCCTGCATTTGAAAAATGAAAAAAGATAGGAAAGAAATAAGATACCCGAAAGATTAATTGATCACCACACAAATGTTTACATTAAAAAAATCACTGCAAGTCATAAATACAAGGGCTTCGGTACCTGTTGATTACAAACAAGATTACAACTTGTCTTCAGCTTATGGCCAGGAAGATCATTCCACAAGATGGAGATGAAGGACTTACGACCACGCACACTGTGACGTACAGATTCTACTTTGAGAAATGTAATTTTTCCCAAAACCTGAGAGAAACAGATTTGATGATTTAAAGTTTCAGACATCCTGTTGTATAAAAACGATATACGTTACCATGTTTTTGTCTGTGTAACTAAGATAGTCTAGGGCTAATAAACTTGACGTTCAACTGTCACACGATCTTTGACATGAAAATGCACATCAACATAATATACTTGGTATATTAAACGTACGATGCAATTGCAAAAATTTCTTGAATATTTCTGCCGTTATTGGTGGGACCCATACACTAGTCGATTCATAAACTAAAGGACCCATTAAACAACACTGCACAAGAAATGTAAATTAAACATACAATGATACAGATTAACTATTTGATCGAGAGGTGCAATTGAGATACACAGCTCAAACATGCTCATTACATCAAAGGTTAAAATCCATTACTGGAAGTCCATATTGGCTAATTGGCTAGCGTATATATTTATATTTCATCGATGATTCGGACTGGAGCTGAAGGGCATTCCGGAAGCTCGTTATCTGCTGACTACAATGAGAGATCCTAAATTGGCTTTCCATTTGCCAGTCGGACAAAGGGATCGGTAATCCAGGTATTTGCAAGAGCATTTAGCCTGTGTTTACGCAGCAAAAACATTACAGTGCGATGAAATGTTTCCCCATGTAATGCAACTTGAGGAGACTTAGTAGTTGTAAGCAATTATAAATGACCTCAAACTTTACCAGGTTTAGTTTTTCAATGCATTTTTTTTATTACAGAAGGGTTACGTTACTGTCATGGTACCCTACTTTGAGTATATTCTCAGAGTAACTCTCTCTCTCTCTCTCTCTCTCTCTCTCTCTCTCTCTCTCTCTCTCTCTCTCTCTCTCTCTCTTGTGCGTGTCTTTACACTGCGTGAGCTAGGCTAGTTGAATTATATTTTAATGTTCTTTTATTTCTAAAGATTACAAGATCTCCATTTCAGTTTGTGTAGAAATGATTTAGGTTAGACTCCTATGATGAAATATAAATATTTTTAATTTCAGAAATTTACGATGGATTTGGTTTATTCAAGGCTACCTGGCATGAAAGAATTAATGGAATTGTTTAGCTAACATTTAACATAAACTTATTTTCCGAACCGACTTTCCCAGTTGTATAAGGGAATAGCATCATGCCATTGCCCAAAGGTTTTGATTAAATGATTCAGAATAAAAAAAAAATCATCTTTTTCCTGGAAGTTTGATTTCAAACCTACTCAAGAAGTTTTAGCTGTCCTTTTTCTATGAACAGAATGCAAAATTTGAGCAATACATCTTCCTTTTCAAATCAGTATTGTTGCGGGAATTTCGTAGATGCCTATTTCAAAATCCGGAACATCTTTATTACCAACGCGTCGGAGACAGTTCGGTATCCAATTTCAGGATAGGAAAGAGTGCACAATATGCACGTGAGAATTATAGTATATCAGAAATAGTTTCCAGTTCTTAACCTAATAGAACATATGTGAGTTTTAAAGTTAGCCATGAGCAAATGCAGAAGACCAAGGTACTCAGATAAAAATGCAATATAAATCTAATTATGATTTGCCTTCTTTACTTAATGATGATTTTCCTATTAAAAATCTAACGAAATTCATACAACTTACAAATTATTAAATGGTTCTATTTCGTAGAACATAACCTTTGAAGGACGGGCAGACGGTAATAAATGAAGTTATAAAGCCCAAAGTAACTGAACGACGCCGAGCAGATTGCTGTTTGGTGAATAGCTGAATAGTAATATAGTGCTATTAACTTCTCGTTACGCTGTTCCAAGTAAGCCTCTCAGACTTTCGTTCGGGGCCATAAGGACATCTCGCAGATATCCATGGTTGTGGTGGTAGCGAAATCTGGATTGTGTTTGTGTGTGTGTGTGTGATAAACGAACGAATGGTAATTTTATTCTGATGTTCTCCTTTCCGTTTGGTCAGAAATTTTATTGCACTGCCAGCGGCGGCAACTGGCAATATGCCTCGCAGTGCAGCCAAGATCTGTTGTGTTTTGTAAGCGACACATGAAGACGAGCCTTTAGGTGTGGATTCTGTTTTATTCAAATGTGAAGCATCTTCGTTTTATTTGTCGCTGTGAAGATACGCTTCGCCAAATTATAAAGACGTGAATCAAATATATCAACAGTCTATCAGACCATTTCACTGGCAATCAAGGGATCACGATCTTTTAGCCATAATTAAAAACAAGTATTTAAAAGCCTTTGTTTTTGTTTCACTTTCCAGCGGAGCTTCACCAGAGTCTCTGAGACAAATCAACTAGCAGTAAAACCATTATTCCAGCGTATTTGCGTTCATTTTATTTATCTGTCTTTATTGGACGAAGAAACGTCATTGCCAGTGGTTGTCAGTGCAAAAGAGCTGAAGAGTGTTGTTATCTGAATAATAAATCGAAAAATGATGTAGATATGCTTTTGGAGTTTAATAGAAATTTTTTATTGCCTGTTCGTTTCGAATGATGCATAAAATTTTTTCAAGTTTTATGGTTGACATTTCCCAGTGAATGTAATTTTATATATATGATGTTTCTGTTCATTTAAACCGGAGTCTGTGGATTAAACGTTATATATAACAAGTAAAAAGTGCCGTAGTTTCTTCGGCGCAATCGATTAGGACGGCCCGTGGTACCTAAATATTGATGCTAGCGTACGATATGACTAACTAACCTTAAAAAATAGAACTGATGCAATTTGGTATGTTTGATGATTGGAGGGTGGATGATCAACTTACCAAATCCCTCTAGCCTCAATAGTACAAGATATGAGGGCGGACAGAAAAAGTGCGGACGGACAGGAAAGCCGTCGCAATAGTTTTCTTTTACAGAGAAATAAAAATAAATAGTCTTGGAATTCCCGGGTTTTCCGTTAGAAAAATGTAATTCTGTGGTTATTTTATTTCTTTTCTCTGTATTGCCTGTCTATAGATGTGAGAGCGTTAACCACCTTGTGCGTTATTTGCTAAGAAATTACGCGAGTCTCTGAATAAATATTCCACGAGCGAAACATGATATCTTTGTTACGAATATAAAACAGTTTTAGGCACTTCCGTTACACAAGATTGTTACCATTGATCCAAAACTTTAATATAACATCGTTTTTACCTAAAGGATCGATCTTACAAAAAAATGATTTTGTTATGAACACATTAAAATCAAATCCTGATATACTCTTTAGGATCCTACGCAAGGTAAAATAAATATGGTTCCTTTTTCCCTTCGTCTTTTCCGTTTTTCCCGTCTCGTCTTTTTCCAAAATCGGGAGAGGAAGCTCATCCCATGACAGCGACCTCTGCCTGACCAAATATTATTCTTTATTGTATTTTCGTTTTCGAGAGTTCGATCCGAATGCCTGTTACGTGGTAATGGTCAGTGGAACACAATGCTTTCTTCTCGGTTTTGTATATGTATATATATATATATATATATATATATATATATATATATATATATATATATATATATATGTATTTATTTTTACTTTCAAAAAGCAAGAGTTTTCACCATCTGAGGTGTGTGAGAATCACGAAATTCTTCTTTGCAACACACTTCACACACACACACACACACACACACACACACATATATATATATATATATATATATATATATATATATATATATATATATATATATATATATATAAAAATATATATATATATTATATATGAATGTATATTATATGACCATCAAAACAAGAAAAGTAATTTTTCTCTTTAATTTCTTTCGCAGGATTCGTAATTTGAAATTAAGTAACAAGCAAATGAGGCCAGACGAGGCGTACAGTAGCTCAAGGTAAAGTAAGTGTGAATACAATACTTGTTAGCCAAACTCCTAGTTGGCAACTCCCTTCTATTATCTCATCACTTTCTCTATATCATGCAGTTTTGGTCTCCTTTCTGGTCACTTCGTCTTTACGGAGATGTAATGGCATTTGTATTTTATGTGATTGGTGTTGGGGAAACGGTCATTTGCTCGATTTTCATTAGGGGTTTGTCACATCTGCGTGTGGGATTTGCTGGCAGTCTGGTGAAGTTATGACATGGCCATCTTTTATTCCCTAGTTTTTTTTTTTTTTTTTATCTGCATTTTCAGTAGCTACTGTATCGTGACCCTTGCTATGGGAATAGATTCACGGTAAATACGTCGTCCTATTTTATTTATTTTTTTTTTTTTTAGAAGCCGAGTCATTGTGAACGCCCCAAAAATATTCCCGCTTCATCGCCAATTATCGACGGTCGTCGTGACCTTCCGTGGCCTTAACATGATAACATTTGTCAAGTCTCGCCAGGAAACAGATGTGACGTCATTTGCAGTCTGGTGTAAGTGTCGTCGATCATTTACTCAAGATTAAATTCTTTCGTGCATTCTCTGCATGAACCATCTGTTATTCGAGATGAGACGGTTCGTTTTGAAATAGTAACTTTAGTTGGTTGATTCGCCATTTGTTCCGCGAAAAGGGCTCCATTGTTGGGAGTTTATAGTCGCGAAAGAAAGATGTGTAGAAATGCAATGTCGGAAAGGGAAATTGGTCAGGGTAATAGTTTTTTAGCTTATGATTCGTTTCTATGTTTATTTGGTTTGACTTGTTTATTGGTTATCATTCTGTATACTTTATCTAAGCCAGTTTTTATGCGTTCTAGTTTGTTTTTATTTGGCCAGATTAATTTTTAGGCATACTTTATTTACATGGCATCTTTTAAGTCTATAATCTTTAGCGAAAAACGTCGGAAGCATTTGATTGTGGTTATTTCAATGTAACTAGCAGCTAATTTTATTTTTAAAAATATTAAAACGTTACACATAACAGCGAACAGCCGTTATTGGTCTGTGACAAGGACTTAAAATATATAACAACGGACCGAAAGAAGTTCGTCATAATAAATCGGAAGTATTGTGAAATCATTAGCGTTGTGTTTAAGGTCAGTTTCTTACAAATGGTTGTTCTAGTGTTAAATAAAAACATTTAATATAGTTTCGTATGCACATTCAAATTTTAAAAATTTGTTCACCTCAAAATCTCTCGGGAGAATTTATATGTACTTTATTGTAGCATAGAATATGGCTTGTTTTAATTTTTTTTTTTTTTAAATAAAATTAGCATCTAGTTACACTGAAATAACCACAATCATTGCTTCCGGCGTTTTTTCGCTAGAGATTGTAGACTTACAGAACATTTGAATTAGTAAATTATGTATAAAAATTTATGGTTTTCCTACTCAATATTATTTATAAAAAAAAATACGCAGTATATTCTTAGTAAGAATATTTGTTTTAATTTTTGTGTGTCTTCCGAAATAAAATTTTTTCAATAATTTTTGTTACGGATACGGGTCTCGCTGAAAGTGATTAAGTTATTGAGTTTGAGAACTTCCACGAAAAAAAAGGAAAATATAAATTAAATCTGTTTCCCTTGCTCAACATCGGGTATATTCTCTGTAAAAAAAAATTATACTTAATATTCCTGCAAAAAAAAAAAAAAAAAAAAAGGTGGGGGCGGGGGGTGGGGGGGGGCTGAAGAAAACAAACATTTATTCTCTACGAAAGAGTTATCTCAGCCATTTCTGTCACGCGTATCTCATATCTCCCAGCACAGGTAATCCAAGTGTTGACTTTTGCCTTTTGTTAGGACTCTCATTCGTGACGTAAGCGTTCCTAAGTCGTAGGTGAATTCAAGCGAGAAAGGAATAATAGCAATACCATCTTGCTTTGCTCTGCTCTTGAAGAAATAAAGAATCCTTTGCTGTGATGATCAACTTGTTTTTCAAGTTTCAAACAAGGTTGGCCTTGGTGGATGCATTCATATGTAGACACGTGTGTCCTCGTTTACGGGCATCACCCATATGTACACGTGTGTGCCCGTTTACGAGTAGCATTTGTATGTACAGTACACGTGTGTACTCATTTGCTAGTGGTACTCATCGCTCATATGTGCACGTGTGTACCCATTTATTAGTTGCACTCATATGTACACGTGTGTACTCATTTACTAGTGGCAGTCATATGTATACGTGTGTACTCATTTACTAGTTGCAGTCAGTCATATGTATACATGTGTACTCATTTACTAGTGGCACTCATATGTATACGTGTGTACTCATTTACTAGCGGCACTCATATGTGTACGTGTGTACTCATTTACGAGTACCACTTATATGCACACGTGTGCACTTATTTACGAGTGGCACTCACATGTATGCGTGTGTACTCATTTACTAGTGACACTCATACGAACACACACGTGTAGCCTACACATATACGAGTACCACTTATATGTACCACTTATATGTACATGTGTACTCATTTACTAGTGGCAGTCATATGTATATGTGTGTAGACCACTCATTTGCTAATAACACTCATATGTACACACGTGTGTACTCATTTACTAGTGGCTAGTCATATGTGTATGTATGTAGGCCACTCATTTACTAATAGCACTCACATGTACACACGTGTGTACTCATTTACGAGTATCATTCATATGTACGCTTGTGAACTCATTTACGAGTATCCTCATATGCACACATATGTACTGATTTACGAGTATCACTCATATGTACACGTGTGCACTCATTTACGGGTACCACTCATATGTACAGGAGTGTTGTAATGAACCAGCCACGGTTCCACTTGGTTCCACATGGTTCCACATGGTTCCAAGAATCAAAACAAAAGAATGGGACTGGACTGACTAGCAGCAGTCGTGACGAACCATAGAGAAAGGAACGTGACAAGACCACTGAAGCACCTTAGAACTAATTTATTATCATAAGTTATATAGCCTACATATTTACAAGTGAGTCAGGTTTGGTTGAAAATAAAGCATAAATAACATACTCAATATTACCATCAGTGAAATATAGTTACCAGCAGCAAACATTCAAAATAATAATAAACGATTCAGTTAATTTTAGTATCATAATGAGCCAATTCAAAAATAAATACTTCACCAAATTCGTAACAGGAGTCAGTTCCAAATCAAAATAACATTGATGTAGCCAAACCAAAAATTACTTTACGATATATCAACAATTCACATACAGAAAACATTAGTTTAACTGCTGTTAACAGGAATATACAAATCTATAAACACTTTAGCTACATCTCTCGGCAGCATAAAGTCAAGCAACACAAAACCAATAAACAAGCAGCAAACAATCAAATCACATAGCACACACCATAGTAGTAAGTAACAGTGACACCCAATCCCAGCAAACACATGGCTTCAGCAATAATCACGAGCAATGATCAATTCAAATAAATACTAATATGGTATAAATACAGCTTCAAGCAGCATCACACACAAAAACAGACGATCTCTGTAGAAACGTCAAGACAGACACTGTTGTCCAAAGGGCCATCACCCAGATGATTACGGTAGAATCATCACACACAAAAACAGACGACCTCTGTAGAAACGTCAAGACAGACACTGTTGTCTAAAGGCTATCACCCAGATGATTACGGCATCAAGACTGCTGAAAACGTCAAGACAGACACTGTTTTCTAAGGGCCATCACCCAGATGATTACGGTAGAATCATCAAACAAAACAGACGACCTCACCCAGGTTGCCTATGCCCAGATAATTACGGCATAAAGTGCACAGCAGGCAGCCCAGGTGCTCAACAAAGTCACCATGTTGCCATGCTCTAGGTCATCATCAGGTGATTACGGTAAGGTTCATGCTGCTGCTACTGGCGAGGACCTGACTCTCGGTTATCCCAAACCTGACTGCCGCTATCAACATGAAGGCGATAGACGTCAACTTCATACACACACACAAAAACACACAAAAACACACACACCACCGGGCGAGGAGACAACGCCCCACAACAAGGAACAATGTGCGAACGATTTTCTTTAAAAAAAAAAAAAAACTAAACCTTACAGTGTACTCATTTACTAGTGGCACTCATATGTATACGTGTGTGCTCATTTACTAGTAGGACTCATATGTGCACACGTGTGTACTTATTTACGAGCACCACTCATATGTACACACGTGTGTACTCATTTACGAGTAGCACTCATATGTGCACACGTGTGTACTCATTTACGAGCGAGTATCACTCAGATATACACACGTGTGCACTCATTTACGAGTATCACTCATATGTACACACGTGTGTACTCATTTACGAGTATCACTCATATGTACACACGTGTGTACTCATTTACGAGTATCACTCATATGTAGACACGTCTGTACTCATTTATACACAGTGCGAGAACAAGGCTAACGTTAATAAATGTGATTATTACGTTCACAGGTAAGGGTTAACATCTAGTAATAAGTGTCACCGACGCCTTTATCCAATATTTCATCTTTCTGAGAGAAAAAGAAGCGGTAATCCGAGCCTCTAGCAACACGTGTGGTCTGATATAAGAAGACACTCGTCAACTAAGAACTTTTATCCTCCATATGAAATCATCCCTGGCACTCAAACTTTAAGGTATCAGCCCTTTACATTAGCTAAACAATTAATCAGGGCTTATACCGTGTCCCTAATCAACCAAGAACTTTTAGCCTTTACATAGATCATCACTGGTACTATAAACAATTGAGGATATCAGCCCTTTATGCTACTTAAAGAATTATTCAGGGCTTACATATTTTCCCCAGCCAACAGCAAGCATCATAATAACCACTAGACCAGCAGGAATGACACGTGAATAAGTGATTCTTCCCTTAATGGTTATATGATCCTCCATTCGTAGTTTTTCAAAAACTGGGAAGGCTTGACCTAATGCCCATTCTACCATATAACGCCAGGAGTACTTTGCATAAGTGAGTACGTCCTTAACTAGGTAAAGGAACCTCATATAATTGGTATTCAGGTTTCGTACTACAATAATTGGAAGGACATGTACTTAAGTGATAAAGTCTCTTAACTAAATTAAAGCAACGAAGCTCTTAGTCAGGTTAATAGGAGGAAAAGAATTGAATGTTGAAATACTGAATAATAGGACCAGATACCGTTGAGTGTTACTTATGAATGAGAGTACGTTACGACCTGCTCCCAGAGCAAGAGCCCGTGCTGACGTCATGCCAGATTAATCTAAAAAAAAACCAAGCGATTGAGACTATGCGACTGAACGACGGGAAATTGAATTAGATGTTGATGTTTATATATGTAGAGCAGGCGAAAAAGAAAAAATAAAAAGGCGAGATATATAGAATAGTGTAGAAATCACAAGATCAAGTTAGGAATGAAACAAAACAAGTAAAAAATGCGTCGAAGTTTCTTCAGCGCAATCGAGTTTCCTTTACAGCGTATAATCAAAGCCACCGAAAATAGATTATCTTTCGGTGGTCTCGGTATAATGCTGTATGAGCCGCGACCCATGAATCTTTAACCACGGCCCGGTGGTGACCTATCCTATATCGTTGCCAGAAGCACGATTATGGCTAATTTTAACCTTAAATAAAATAAAAAGTACTGAGGCTAGAGGGCTGTGATTTGGTATGTTTGATGATTGGAAGGTGGATGACCAACATACCAATTTGCAGCCCTCTAGCCTCAGTCTTTTAAGATCTGGGGGCGGACAGAAAAAGTGCGGACAGACGGACATAGCCATCTCAGTAGTTTTTTTTTTTTTTTTTTACAGAAAACAAAAAAACTTTTGATGGAGTGGACTACGCTGTAAGAAAACAGCGCATGACTTTGCACAGGGATGAATTAGAATGAATTCCCAGTTTCCTTACTGGGAAGTGTCTGCTGAGAATTTGGGAGTAGTTTGTCTTATCCATATCATCTCCAAGCACGTATGTTGTTTGAAGGACTTCATTTCTCCATCGTGTTGCATTTCAGCTCTCTACTTCAAACAGGAGAGCTCTAAGCATCCAAGGCCCAAGTTCATTGTGTGAGGGATAGGCACGGCGAAGGGCAACGCATGAATATGGGAACAAAGTCACGGACTGTGAAAAGTTAAGTGTACCTTAGTTTAACCAGACCACTGAGCTGATTAACAGCTCTCCTAGGGCTGGCCCGAAGGATTAGACTTAATTTTACACGTGGCTACGAACCGTTGGTTACCTAGCAACGGACCTACAGCTTATTGTGGGAATCCGAACCATTAATTACCGAGAAATGAATTTTATCACCAGAAATACATTCCTCTAATTCCCTCATTAGCTAGCCGACAGCTCTACCGACTCGTCCAACGAGGAACTGCGGACTGTGAAGGAATGGCCTTGAGAAGTAGCGAAAGGTGTGCTTGCATAGGTCAAATTCTCTTTCAGTTACTGAGTTTTACTCAATAGATTCCACCAAGGTGAATGTGGCCGTGCTTATGGTTGAATAGCTAAAAAAAACAGAAAATAATCTTTGAAAGTTGAGGTTTAAACCAGGTTGAATATTAAGGTTTAAGAGAGTCAGCTTAATGTTAGAATATTTCTCATGAGCTTTGCAGTTCAGAACTGAATCAGTATACAGATTGAAGCCAGTTAAGAGGTACATGGATATGAAAGCTTTAAAGCAATATATGGCCTCTGTGTAATGTAATCAATTTGCGTTACTGATTCATCAATGGCTTGCTTGTTTGGAAAGATTAAAGCATCTGAAAGTTCGAGTAATGAGATAGCCAGCGATTATTCAAAATTGCAGCTCCCAAACAGAAGCCATGGGCTGGCCTGCTAATTATGGTACTGATTATCTCATTGGGAATGCTAACTGATATTTCGAAAATATACTGCACGGTACTGGATTTAATATAAGAGGTGATAAGCATTATGTGGATTAATTTTTTCACCAGTTTTAATCATTATATATGAGTGCTGGGAATAATTGAGATATTGAGTCAGCAAGTTGTTGAGTTCATTGTATTGATCTTGAGTCAGCTGTTAGTAGCTGTAACTTTTTATTACTTTGTACATTTACCTTGTAGTTCAATGTTTGCCTCAATGCCAGGAGGCCTATACCAAAATCAGTGCATATATACATGCAAACCTCCATTTATTTATGTATTCATAATGCATACATTGGCAAAAAATTAAAATTAGATTATGTACGTAATAGGGAATATCCAAGTGAATGTTTGGCTTTTCGTTTACACTGCATTACAGGAATGTTGTTGATGCTTAAATTGTGGATTTTATCAAAGAATAGTCCTCAATCAGCGAATCAGGTATATTCGTTAAGAGCTTCGAGAACATTTTGGTATGGTTTCAAGTTTCTTTTATAAAGTTACAACATTCTATTTAGATTGTAGCAGGGTTTCATTTTCTTACGTGAAAAGTATAGCACATACACGGGACATATATACAGTATATGTGTATGTATATATATATATATATATATATATATATATATATATATATATATATATATATATATATATATATATATATATATATATATGGGTGTGTGTGTGGTGATCAGAAAGGTTATTATGCATAAAAGTTCCTGGAGTAAATAAGAACAGAGAGGACTTTTGTGGAAATGTCTTGGAAAGAGGCCTAATTGTTGAAAATATATGGTTTCCGAAGATGAATATCACTAATTGCGGTTAGAAGAGGACAGGTTGGAGTATATCTGATCAATTTTTGGTCGAATTACAAGTTAAAACAGATATGAGCTGGAGAAAAAACAAGTTAGAAGAGAGATTATTTAATGCGACAGAAGAAATCATGTGCAGGCGAAACAGGAGGATGGAAAATGAAGTCTAGAGTAGAAAGTGAGAGAGAAAAGCGAATCAATTAGTAAAAATAAAGGGAAGACAGTAAACAAGAACAATATCATCGCTATTATCGCCACCTCTGGAGCGCGACTCAAAAGGTTATCTGCATCCGAGAAATATGAGAATATGCAGAATAGGCGATAATGGCGGAGAGAGTGAGTAGTTATTCTTGACTCGCTGGCAGTGCGACTTCTCCGTAGTTCTGAGAAGCGCATGACGATTTTATACGCTTTGGATGCTCACTAAGCGGTTAGTTAACGATTCAGCAGTTGGAATATGGATGGGATAGCGACCATCTATTTTGTTTTTCACTGTTACTATCTATCCCCTGTCAGGAGAAACGGTTTTTTAAGTGTGCTTTTATATAATATAAATATATATGAAATTTTTAGCACACCGTGATATATATAAATTCATGAAGCCACAAGTGTCGCTTAATATCTAGTCACCCTACTTCGGAATATCCCCGATGAATTATCGCAGAATTTTTAAATGATAAATGGTCGGTGCCGCGGGTCTCGATCCTCGACGCAGTACCTCCCAGAGACTCCCAGTAGCGTGAATTAGATAAGCGACATTTGTAGCTTCATGAATATATATATATTATATATATATATACATATTTATTATTTATATATATGTATATATACACAATGTATATATACTTTAAACATATATATATACATATACACATATATATATATTATATATACATATATATATATATATATAACACTGCTCTGCTATATATATATATATATATATACACACGTGTGTGATCTGACCGTATGGATGTATAAGCATAATCCAGTTTACTTGGAATCTCTGCTTAATGAAGACACATGGATATGTGCATCATGACCGTAATAAAAAAGAAAGAGAAGGAAAACTATAATGGGAGAATCTCATGTACGGGATCAAAGGGAAAACACTTCCTGAACGTGGGCGGAAACTGCGCCGAAGAAATTAACTTATCTTCAGAGTACTTTTTTGGCCTGATCTCCCCCGCCCCCCTGACGTTAAGCCCACAATCAGGGCGGGTGGTAACATGGCATTTCGCCGAATGGAGAGCTGGGGGATGTAGGAATAAGGATAGATAAGAAAAAATATCGAGAGAGGGAGAGAGTTGAGTTAGATTTTATATTTTATTCACCCCTGTAATTATTAACAATTTACAACAGGAGAGAGAGAGAGAGAGAGTTAAATTTGATTTTTACTTAATTTCTGCAATTATTAATGATTTAGAACATGGGGAGAGAGAGAAAGAGAGAGAGAGAGCGTGAGTTAAATTTGATTTTTCTTCACCTTTGTAATTATTAACAATTTAGAACAGGAGGAGAGAGAGAGAGAGTGAGTTAAATTTGATGTTTACTTCACTTCTGCAATTATTAACGATATATAACATGGAGAGAGAGATATTTGATTTTTCTTCACCTCTGTAATTATTAACAATTTAAAACATGGAGAGAGAGAGAGATTTGATTTTTCTTCACCTCTGTAATTATTGACAATTTAAAACTGTAAGAGGATTATTGGACAATTTAAAACATGGAGAGAGAGAGATATTCGATTTTTTTCTTCACACTGTAATTATTGACAAATTTAAAACATGGAGAGAGAGAGATATTTGATTTTCTTCACCTCTGTAATTATTGACAATTTAAAACATGGAGAGAGAGAGAGAGAGAGAGAATTATTGAGGAGAGAGAGATTCGATTTTCTTCACCTCTGTAGAGAGAGAGATTTGATTTTTCTTCACCTCTGTAATTATTAACAATTCAAAACATGGGGGCAGAGAGAGAGATTTGATTTTTCGTCACCTCTGTAATTATTAACAATTTAAAACATGGTAGAGAGAGAGAGAGAGAGAGAGTTAGATTTGATTTTTCTTCACCTCTGTAATTGTTAACAATTTTAAACATGGGGAGAGAGAGAGAGAGAGTTAAATTTAATTTTTTTCACTTTTATAATTATTAATAATTTGGGTATGGAATGCTTACTGTCTATTCCTTAGACCTTTCCAAGCTCTACGAAAATGTACTTTGCCATTGAATCACCTCTTAGCCTTGTTCCGTATGAATGTTTGTTAATAATAATAATAATAATAATAATAATAATAATAATAATAATAATAATAATAATAATAAAACATTGTTTCGTATTGACCTTCCTGCCATACAGGCGATTAACTCATAACTATGTCGTTTTTATTACTTCCATACTTGTCACAACGATGTTCTCATATTCCCTAATGAAATGAAATGTCCCTCCGGCGAAATCTTCAAGATAAAGTAAAAGAGAATGAAGGAAGGACCTTCAAATGAATGATTACCCGCATGGACGAAGTATATCTAGACTGAAGAGAACTTTGTCTTGAGAACCGGATGGAAGAAAATCCGTCCTAAGGAAATCAAGGTGAAATGGAAGGGAAATCTGACGAAATCGAAGTGAAATCATAAAGAAATCAATGTAGATTCAAAACATCGGCATAATTTACACAATGATTTTCTTTAATGAGAGGGTTTATCTCTAGCTAAGAAAAGATAGTGAGCTAAGAAAGAGTGATCTGTAATGAGCTGAGCTGAAGTGAAAAGATATTGATTCTGTAATGAACTGGAGATTCTGTAAGGAAAGATAGTGATTCTGTAATGAGCTGAGCTAAGAAAAGAGAGTGATTCTGTAATGAGCTGAGCTAGGAAAAATAGTGATTTTGTAATGAGCAGAGCTAAGAAAAGAGAGTGATTCTGTAATGAGCTGAGCTAAGAAAAGATGGTGATTCTGTAATGAGCTGGGCTAAGAAAAGATGGTGATTTTGTAATGAGCGGAGCTAAAAAAAGAGAGTGATACTGTAATGAGCTGAGCTAAGAAAAGATGGTGATTCTGTAATGAGCTGGGCTAAGAAAAGATAGTGATTCTGTAATGAGCTGAGCTAAGGAAAGAGAGTGATTCTGTAATGAGCTAAGCTAAGAAAAGAGAGTGATTCTGTAATGAGCTGAGCTAGGAAAAATAGTGATTCTGTAATGAGCTGAGCTAAGAAAAGATAGTGATTATGTAATGAGCTGAGCTAAAAAAAAATAGTGATTCTGTAATGAGCTGAACTAAGGAAAGAGAGGGATTCTGTAATGAGCAGAGCTAAGAAAAATAGTGATTCTGTAATGAGCTGAGCTAAGAAAAGATAGTGATTATGTAATGAGCTGAGCTAAGAACAGAGAGTGATTCTGTGAAATGAGCTGTGCTAAGAAAAGAGAGTGACTCTGTAATGAGCTGAGCTAGGAAAAAAATAGTGATTTTGTAATGAGCTGAGCTAAGAAAGATAGTGATTCTGTAATGAGCTGAGCTAAGAAAATATGATTCTGTAATGAGCTGAATCCAAGATGAAAGAGAGCTAAGAAAAGGTGATACTGTTATGAGCTGAGCTAAGAAAGATAGTGATTCTGTAATGAGCTGAGCTAAGAAAAATAGTGATTCTGTAATGAGATGAGCTAAGAAAAGATAGTGATTCTGTAATGAGCTGAGCTAAGAAAAGATAGTGATTATGTAATGAGCTGAGCTATTCTGTAATGAAAAATAGTGAATGTAATGAGCTGTAAAAAAATAGTGAGATGAGCTGAACTAGAAAAGATAGTGTAATGAGCAGAGCTAATGAGATTCTGTAATGAGCTAAGAAAAGATAGTGATTATGTAATGAGCTGAGCTAAGAAAAATAGTGAATCTGTAATGAGATGAGCTAAGAAAAGATAGTGATTCTGTAATGAGCTGAACTAAGAAATGATAGTGATCTGTAATGAGCTGAGAAAAGTTAGTCAGGGTCCGTGCTTCTGACTGGGTACGAAAATCGGTAATATTGAGAACTTTCTAAAGCATGCTAATGGCTGTGTATTTACCCATAGGTTGCCTCTAACAAGTTGTCTAAACTGTAATTCAAATGAATCGTGAACATTTACACAATACATGTTACAGACGAATTCCTTAAAATTATAAACGAGAATTGTAAATTAGATGAGGAAAAACGAAATTTTTCCTCGCTTAGCCGGACTTGCTATTTCATCTAACTGTGCGCTCATCACTGATTTTAACTTGTCTCTTCCATAAGATTATATCAG
>NC_089791.1:43907382-43944882 GCF_040412425.1 Macrobrachium rosenbergii
GAGAGCAGACTCAAGTGTTTACAGTGAACAAAATGTTATCGTTTATTCTTAATGATGAGAGGAGATATTGATAAAAAAGGGAGATGTCAATGAGAGAGAGAGAGAGAGAGAGAGAGAGAGAGAGAGAGAGGATGGGATGGGGGGGAGGGGGGGCGAGAACGGGTAGACGGGAAAGAATCGAGGGAGATAATTAAGATTTAGAAAAAAATCAGCCTCGGGAGCAAAATCTCCAAGGCGCTTACAGCAAATTGCCGCCATGTATCTTAGGCCGAGATAAAAGAAGGGAAAATCTTGTGACAAATTTACGTGAGAGTAAGGAAGCCATTTTCTTTACTCTTCCCTTAAGCAATGAAAAATGGAAGGATTCTTAAGGATTAAGAGCCAGATCACAAGGATTTTTCTTCCTCCGAATCACATAAATGATTAAGTAATATTTGAATTTTTTTAATATTCTTTAATTGAATGTTTGTTTGATCACGATTTTTTTTTGAACAGTGACATTAATGATGGCATGTATTGAATTGACTGACAGCTGCCTGCAAAGTAAGTTCTGATTAAAGAACATTTACAATAATAAAATCATTAATATTGAATGACAACGAAAATTATACATATTCACGGAAAGTAATAAAATAAAATTATCTATTAGCGCTTATCACATAAATGAGTACGTAATATTTTATTTTAAAATATTTTTTATTGAATATTTGTCTTATGATTTATTTTAACGATGTCATTATTGTTGACATGTATTAAATAGACTGCCAGCTTCCTGTAAAGCCAGTTCTAATTATAGAACATTTAAAATAGCAAAATCTCATTATATTGAATGACAACGAAAATTATGCATATTCAAGGTAGGCGATGAGATAAAATTATCTCTAAGCTAATCAGCGGCAAGGCAGATGAGATTGAGTTGGGCAACAAACACATTTTGGACCCCACAATAGAAGGATAAGTTTTTGTCACGCCCAGGAGACTTCGAAAGGATTTTCTGCAGACCCAGTAAATGGGTAAAATCCTTAGATATTTCGTGGAATGTAGGCTAAAAAATGTCGTTTAAGTTGGGCGACCCGTCAGCTAAAGTTCAAATGTTGATCTCTTAATTAACTTTAAAGTACGGCCTCATATCATAGGTCGCTTTGCAAATTTCGAAGTTTTAATTTGCTAATTTCCACAAGCTAATGAGCTGAATGGCATAGGGTTTTACCTCTTACCTCATATATAACATCATATATATATATATATATATATATATATATATATATATATATATATATATATATATATATATGACTATTTATCACATCACCGTGAAAAAATGGAAGACTAGGGAAATAATCCATATATGGAAGGGAATTTTTGTTGATAATAAATCAGTCCCGTGAGGGTTATTTCCAAGTGAGGATATTAAAAGGACGTGGGAACTGTTTACACACACACACACACACACACACACACACATATATATATATATATATATATATATATATATATATATATATATATATATATATATATATATAATCACTTTCATATATCTTTGCATAAAATCACTGAAATCCCTTTCTATTCTCAGCAAGTATTTCTAGATTGAGATTGATAATCCAGTGAATTGCCCCCACCCTGCCCTGCGACCACTAATTTCTGCTAACCACCAAATGTATATTTCACTCCTTAGGTCAAAAGGGCCACAACTGGCAGTAACGGAACGCGTCGAAACAGCTTCACCTCACACAGGAATAGAATACTGTTCCTGTCTTTAAAGAATGAGGGTCATAACATCTTCACATTTTCCATATTTCAGTCCCCACTCGTCAGATAGATTCCACTGAGACTCGGCCTTACCATCCTTGATAGCTAGGGTTGTGGATCGGGCACCTTGGCTAAGTGGCAGAGAGCTCTGGTTCACGATTGCTAGGACAGAGTTTGTTCTCAGACTGAAGTCCGCAAGTCCACCCAGCTGTTTATTGGCGTCAGCATCTTCTGGTGTCCAAAACCCTCAACTTTAACATCTTTCTGAAAAGCCAAAAGGCTGTGCCTTCACAGAATAAAAGGGAAAAAGGCGTATGAAAACAAAGAAGAAACTAATATACACACACACACACGCACCCACACACACACACACACACACACACACACACACACACACACACACACACACATATATATATATATGTGTGTGTGTGTGTGTGTGTGTGTGAGTGAGCGCGTTAGAGTATGCATTTCTACATCATTGTTTTTCAGCAAGTAATAGTTTCAATTTATCCCCTTAATTTTTGCAGTCCCCTCTTCGATTTTCTAGACGAAGTAACAAGTTCGGTAATAATATTTTCATGACAATAATAATAATGATAATAATTAAGGTAATGACAGAATTATGGAGGGGCCTCTAAAATAACAGCTGGAACTCATCTTTAGTCGACAAGAACTGTGTCCCCAGTACAGCACTAGATAAAGCAACAGCATACTCCCCTCCAATCCGGTTGCTGTGAAAGTTGTGGCTGTCACTGGGGTTAATGCTCCATGCCTTGCGGCACCATGGGAGGGTAAATAGGGATTTAGCTTATGGGGAAATTTTGTGCTTTTGCGTGAAATATGAAAGAAAAGGAACTGACAAATTTGGTGATCTGGAAAACACATCGGTTCGTTTGTGTTTCATTTTTATTACTGCTGTTGTTATTATTAATTAAAATGCCCAAATTCTGTATTACATAATAAAGCTATACCCAGTATCCGCCATCTGTCATTATTGTGTTTGTCAGTATATATGGTATATATCATATGTAATGAAAATTACGTACACAAAAACTATTGTCAATCATGTATTGTGTATTAAAGATATATATGTATGTATATGTGTTTGCAGTTTATTAAAACAATAAACGGTTGACAATAGTTTTTGCCTATGTAGTTTTCAATACGCAATATATGATGAATAACAGCTACTATTTAGGTTTTTCTGTAGAAAATAAATGGTCATGCGTGTATTTTTCCATGCAAAACTTAGTTATATGGTTACTTGGTATGTTTTTTATGTGTAATGTGTTTTTTCAAGCTCTCTCTGGAACCAGGGTATTCATGGAGAGGCATCCAGTCCGGAGAAATTTGTTAATATTTTTTCAGAATTGAACTTTTTGTTAATTTGCATTTTCATTTTTTTTTTCATTTTCGACTTTGTTTTTCGATAAATTTTTGGCTATACACTGCTAAGCTGTGGGCTTAGGAACGAAAACATATAGCAGTATTGTAGTGGTTTCATTCATTCCACTTGAAGACTGAAAACGCCCTTAGATATTTGAAGCTTTGCTTGTGGATTTTGGAAGTCAAATGTCCACACTTGCTGAAAATGAAGACAAGCCTGTGGCAGAAAAGTATGCCTGTATATTATTTATCATAAACTGGAAATGCATTCTCAGTAGCTACCTCCTATCATCGTCTATAGTGTTATATAACGAAAGATATAAAGCTTGTTATTTTCTGCCATGCATGATGTATTAAAAATATAAAATTTGTTGCTTAAAGGCATACGCAGTAGCACTCATATCTTGTATTACGTATTTAGAATATATGCATTTGCTTTCGTGCGTCATTATTATGCATTATAAACAGCACGCAGGAACTATCGTGTATTATCTATTATGTTTATCATAAGTATTTGCAGCAGCTCGCGCCTACTAAGAACACGTTCCCGGAAAACATTCCCAGCAGCTGACTGCTTGCTACCTGAACAGCAAATCTATTCGACCGACGATAAAATCAAGTTTTGGCCGTCGAAAGAGAAGAGGACGTTTGAAATAACGATTTTTCCCTGAAGGAAAGTTTGAAAACAAGTGATAAAACACAGGTCGTTGGGAAGGGGAGGGAGGTGAGTGGCGAGTGGAGGGGAAGGGGGTTAATTTCACCGTTAAAGTTTCTCCCTTTGGCCGCCAGGCGGCGAGGAATCGGGAGGAAATAGACCGTTTTGGTTGCTGGCCGTTTTCAATTTCATTTTCCAAAGCGGCTTCGGCTTCCGCTCTGGGGATTAGCGCTTTGCCGTCTAGTGCATGCGAGAAAGAGTTATTATTATTATTATTATTATTATTATTATTATTAATTCAAACGCTCCTAAGCGTTTATTGTAATGACTTACACCTGTTGTTATTGTCATTCTTCTGAGGTGGTTAATTGTTTACTGTAACGTCATCACCATCACATTTATGTGATGATGAAATATTATTATTTGTAGTAGTAGTAGTAATGCAGAGAAATCTAACCACGCAGCGGAATTGGGGTAAAAAGAAACTGGAAATCAATTTTAGGAAAAAAACACTATCCCAGAAAAGCGTTTCGACTCACAAATTAAGGTCTAGGCATCGTGACATGCCATTCATTCTTAACTGCCTTTGAATTAGAAACGAGATCGTCAGTTGAAGTGAGTGGTTTTGAAATAATCAGTAGAAATTTGCCCCTGGGACACTTGCTTCTCTAGAGGTCGAGTATTTTCAAAGTGGCGCAAATCGTTGGTTCAGAGTTATTTGGGCTAAACGTAGCTTTAAAAAAATATCATCTAAGTGCCTTCTCAGTCTTCAAGTAGGAATAAACAAAACCGCGGCAATACTGCTATATGTTTTCGTTCCTAAGCCGACAGCTGTTTCACCCATCCACGGTCTTCTTCAGGGCTACTCTAGATTCAGAAAGGAATGACATTACGACATTTAGCAGAGTATAGCCAAATTTATCGAAAAACAAGAGTAAAAATGAAAATAAAAAAAAACTAGGTCTTCCACGAAGATCAGAAACAGTGACCTAGAGGTTAGAAGTTAAGAGGAAGGTATATCTCGATGGCGTTATAGACTGCGCCCATGATAAGGATAAATCCCATAGAGATAAGAAAGAAGGCTTTATAGGAAATTAAGCCCAGTACCAAAAATGTAATATATATATATATATATATATATATATATATATATATATATATATATATATATATATATATAGGAGAGAGAGGAGCGATATTGGAATTAATGATGAATAGCGTTATATTCACTGCCTTTCAAATCATTTTTTATAGCAGCATATCTCTGATTTATGTTCAATTAAGCTTTGTTTATATTCACTGCCTTTCAGATCATTTTTTATAGCAGCATATCTCTGATTTATGTTCAATTAAGCTTTGTTTATAAACACTCTTCATTCATTATCATATGTACAAGGAGTACGGATGGAATTTCCGACAGCACCTTTTTAAGTAAAAAAAATGAGAAGTTTAAGAACTCTTCGTAAGAGATTCTTTACATCCCATAACATTGGGTTCTGGGGGCCATATGCCAATGCATTTCTAATTTCAAATCAAAGGTGCAGGAATAGGATACGTTTGATATTCAATTTACCTGTGGTGTTAGCAGACAAGGGAATATCATTACAATAAGTCATTTTTCGTTATTACCTCTCCTCACCTTCAAACGCAGAGGGTAGGGGGCTAGTGCCGTCAGTGCACCTCACGTGGTGCACTGTAGACATTACTTAAGGTTCTTTGCAGCGTGCCTTTGGCCCCTAGCTGCAACCCCTTTCATTCCTTTTACTGTACCTCCATTCATATTTTCTCTCTTCCATCTCACTCTTCATCCTTTTCTAACAATTATTTCATAGTTCAGCTGCGAGGTTTTCCTCCTGTTACACCTTTGTAACCTTTCTCTCAATTTTCCTTTCAGCGCTGAATGACCTCAGGTCCCAGCGCTTGGCCTTCGGCCTAAATTGTATATTCTATTCTATTCCGAACGCAGATATGCAAATTTTGCTTTCCCTTTGAGACCTCGCTTTTTTATGGAACCAGAAAAGATCGTTACAATGACTGATTTGTACATAAATAACTTTGGATTCACTCTTAATAGAGAACTCCCTCGGGAACATTATGAATTACAAAAGGAAATTACCTACCACTATTTTCTGCTCAACCTGCGTGCAATGACTTAATAGAATTTGCTTGAAAAATATTAAGATTAAATTCGTCTAGATTTTGTCGATTCTCCTAAGCACAAATTTTTTCCTGGTTAGTCATTAAAATTTTCATCTTAAAAGACGAGTCATTAAATCTATTATGCATAGTTATAGTACATGGAAGGTTTTTTCTTTTAGTTCATACGTTGTATGAATTATACAACAGAAACCCCTTAAAATTTCATTGAGAGCTTTTTTTTTTTTTTTTTTTTTTTTTTTTTACCTAGAAATAACCAAGAAATATTGATAAATGTAACACCAGTTGAAGCAGCGACACCTGTGTAGCTTCACCGTCCTTCTCTCTCTCTCTCTCTCTCTCTCTCTCTCTCTCTCTCTCTCTCTCTCTCTCTCTCTCATCTCATATATATATATATATATATATATATATATATATATATATATATATATATATATATAATATATATATATATATATATATATATATATATATATATATATATATATATATATATATATATCTAACTGACTAACTAAAGTTAGATTTTAATCTACCATCGAAAGCAGTCATGCAGAATAAACAGCACAACAGGAGGTACTATTTATATACAGTATTTATAGAAGTGCATCGCTTTTCGAGTGAAACACACACATCTAGATAATCGCGTAGTATCAGCATTAATCCAGACATCAGCATTTTGGACACTGATCGAATGATATGATCGGTGTTCCCATCAGTGCCATTTAAAGGCACGAAGATTTACAAGGGTCGGATATTTCGGTGAATACAACTAGATCACTGTACCTAAGGTGTATTCTGCTTGTAGTTTTACCTTATTATGACCAATTGCCCCTTCGACATACCACTAAGAGTTGCTACAAATCTCAGGTCTTTTTTTTTTTTTTTTTTTTAGTTTTCTGTAAAAGAAAACTATTGTGACTGCTTTGTCTGTCCGTACTCAGATCTTAAAAGCTGCTGAGGCTAGATGGCTGCAAATTGATACGTTGAGCTGAGCATCCACCCTCCAATCATCAAACATACCAAATTGCAGCCATCTAGCCTCAGTAGTTTTTATTTTATTTAAAGTTAAAGTTAGCCATGATCGTGCCTCTGGCAACGCTATAGGACAGGCCGCCATCGGGCTGTAGCTGAAAGTTTCATGGGCTGCGGCTCATACAGAATTATACGCTCTACAGAAAACTCGATTGCTTCGGCGCACTTCTTGCTTGTTTTAACATTACATTCAGATCTCCATATTTATTCTGGGTTTGGATTCGCATGAGGGCATTCGAATTTAGCTGTACAGTTAAACCATTGACCGGAGATGGTTGTGAGAAAAAGTTTCTTAAATAATTGTACGAAAGTAAAATGCATATTCTACACGTTATTGAGTCCAGGCTTTTTTTTTTCTTTCTTTCTTTCTTCGGTCATATCTCTTTCTCGTGAAAGCCATCCTCAAATGAATAGAATGTAACTAAAAAAAACCTAGAATTGATGTTCACAGAGAACTGCCACTTTTTTTTTTTTTTTTTTTTGCACGGTTGAACGCAATAGCGATTCATGTTGCATCGGTCAAAAATGTCAGTCTGTTTTCACAGAAAAAAAAGCCGCTGTTGGAGAGGCATAAGACTGAATTTTCTTTTTTTTATTTTTTATTTTTTAAGGGTTTTCATAGTTTCTTCACTCAGTTGTTCATGCAGACAGAATGAGCGAGTTGAAGCGAGTCTGTTGCTGAACGCTTCAGTACTTTCAATTCGATACTGAATTCCGATTTGTTCCTGTTTATATTAAGATTAGGTCAAATATAGTTTATAAATATTTGAGAAAAGAAAGATGCAGCTGTAATTAAAGTAGGAACGTAAATATTTGAGAAAAGAAAGATGCGGCTGCAATTAAAGTAGGAACGTTTAAGAAAGGAAAGATTAAATTTATTAGCACGCAAAAAACCGCGATGACAGAAATTGAAATCTAAGTTTATAACAGATAGCAGCAGAGAGACTTATTAATATTTGAGGAAAGAAATAGGCTTGAAATTTAAACATGTCAGGATAAGAAAGATTGAACTAACATTAAGTTACTAACATGTGTGACAAAATGAAATTAAATTGATAACAAGTAGAATGGACAAAAAAGACTGAGAATATAACATGTGAATTATTAAAGACCGAAATGAAATTGCGTTACCAGCATGTAGGAATAAAAAATAACACTGAAATTAAGGAAACAAGAATTGCGATGAAGCCGTTTGGCATAATGAGTTAACTCCGCATTTCAACATCAAACTGAGAACTTGCACGTATTACACACACAGCTGATATAAACAGAGCTCCGAAGGCCTTGCTTTGCTTCTTCAGGAACTTGAGACGGAAATGCAAGAACCCTGATTAGTTAAAGAGAGGCAAATAAAACAAGTAAAAAAATGCGCCGAAGTTTCTTCGGCGCAATCGAGTTTTTTGTATATCGTATAATCAAGGTTACCGAAAACAGGTTTAGCTTTCGGTGGTCTCGGTATAAAGCTGTATGAGCCGCGGTCCATGAACGTTTAACCTAGGCGCGGTGGTGGCCTATCCTATATCGTTGCCAGAAGCACGATTATGGCTAACTATAACCTTAAATAAAATAAAAACTACTGAGGCTAGAGGGCAGCAATTTGGTATGTTTGATGATTGGAGGGCGTAATAATAACATACCAATTTGCAGCACTCTAGCCTCAGTAGTTTTTAAGATCTGAGGGCGGACAGGAAAAAAGTGCGGACGGACAGACAAAGCCGGCACAACAGTTTTCTTTTCGGAAAACAATTAAAAAATGGGAGGGAGAAGTTACACGCAGAACATTATTCAAATATGTACAAGTTCACATATCTATCTGTAGTATTTAGTACTTTCGCGTTATCGCTATCAGCTTGGTAATGCTGGTAATACTATCATATCTGGAATATCCCCAACATTTATTTTCCTGGCAATGCCCTCACCAAACTCTCATAGTCTGTTTTTCTCTCCCGCACTGCTCACCGATCAACGCATTATCATTCTCAATGTGAGTAACCTCTTTTAGAGCATTACTCATGAACGGATAGTCGAAACGATTTGTTACGGGATTACTCGGCGAATTGTGTTATTAGTTCGCTTTAGAATTATTTATATTTCCAAGCTTTTTACGCACAAAATTAGACTGAGCAACACCAGCTGCATTTTCCATAATTAGAGATTTCCTGAAAACCGAGTTTGCGGATGGCCTCGGCTAACAGGGTTTTAAACATTATAATAAATGGCATATGATGCAATATACAGCACATATGTTCAGTTGTGCAACGTCAGCAAAATAAGAATTGTAGTATTCAATCTCCTCCGTTTTTCCATTGCAATCATTGAAAGAAACAGGCCAGAAACTGTGCAGGTTTGCATTTGGTATATATTTCATACGAGATTTACATCCTAATGAACGAATATTCAAAATGATTGTGTTCACATTGCTGTTGCAACTCACCTATACTTGATGAAATGTCATTATGACAAGATTATCACCGTTTATTCCAGCAGGGAGGATATTGCTTTATAAAGCGTAAGTTCTTTATGAAAGACAGCGCAGTGTGAAACGCTTCAAGATTAAACGTAAAATTAATAAAGATATGAAATCGGGTCAACGAAATATAATAACTTGTCTTGCTGACACAAACCTGCACTCGCACTGACCTCAGGGGTATGGGGTCATATACCTGACCTCATATTCGTTTTTTAGAATCTGATTTCGCAGTAGTTGAGAAATGAACTCAAAACGCAGTGTTTAAAAGCGTCTTCTTGATATTTCATCATGGCGGGTTTCAGCCTTCGTTCTGTGATGTGGCGTAACACATGAAAATGTGGGAATTGAAGGTCGATGAGGTGCTTAACGGAATGCCGCTATGATGTGTAGCATAGTTTATAAGGAGGAAGAGAGAAAAAATTTGGTCTCCCGAGGCTTCTATTATTTTAAAGTCAAAGTGGGATGCAGCTGTGATGTGTACCATGGCTTATGAAGCGAGAGAGAGAGAGAGAGAGAGAGAGAGATTATTTTAAAGAAAAGTGAGAGAGAGAGATGTGTAGAGAGAGAGGATGAAGGAAAATAAGAAAACTGAAAGTGACAGTGAGAAAAAACATACATTTTCTTTCCGAGAGAGAGAGAGAGAGAGAGAGAGAGAGAGAGAGAGAGAGAGAGAGAGAGAGAGAGAGAGAGAGATCTTTATCAGAGCCATGTAATATTTTAGGATTAGGGAAATTCATTCAAAATAAATCCATATCTTTCATATGCATCAGTTTCATTCTTTGTTCCTTTTAACATTTATAATTCAAATAAGATTTATGAGAATATTATTATGTAACCGGTATATTGATATTAATTCTCTCGTTCGTCATTGAGAAGTGTTCCATTTTTATGATTATATTTTACTTATTATATCTTTCTTTCGTCAGATGTGATCTCGTATTTTTCTGTACATATCTTATTTGGTATAACTCACCATATTTCAACGTGGAATTAAATACCATTATATATAGCTGCAAAGAGAAATGATGGGCGAAAATTTAAATAACACGAGGTCGGAATGAAAGAGATCAGTGTCGCAATACATCGAGAAATGGAATTAATATGCCGAGCAGTGTGAAAATAATATGTCATTTGCCCTGATAATCCTTGAGAGATACTGCTTCATAACCTAACTGGGGACGGAAGGGTTTGCATTTGAAAGGAACTTCAATAAAACACTTGATGAGGCGAATGTCACCGAGGCTTTTCCTTCCCCTTGACTTGGTTTCAATGACGGAGGGAAATGGATACTTTCAGAGGTTCTCTTGAAGAAAAGTTATATAAGGGCTGTTGCCGCCAGATAAGCCTTTTTCCTTCTTGACGGAAGTCCGTGGGATCTTAGGTAAAGTTTGTTGTCATATGGCATTAATATGTAGATAAGTATCCTGCTGGAGGAATGGATAGTTCATATTTACGTTTGTTTTTTTTTTTTTTTTTTTTTAGGTTGACACCAGGTAAACCTATTCCCTCCTTGAATAAGCGTACTGAATCATCGGTAAAGTTTATTTTTCGAGATTGCAATGGTCTGAAAAAATCTTATGAAAAGTGTGGATGGTTATCTTATTACCGTACCAAGAAACACGTTTGTTATAACTATTGCAGTATGACCTACCGTTTTTTTTTATTCAGATGACCTGATGGTTGGTGTTAACAGAGTGTGCATTACTGTCTTTTCCATGCTTTTAACAATATGTGCTTGTGTATGTTTCTTTCTAATTCAGCACCAGTATCAGAGACCTTTCATGTGGATACATCACCGTCTTCATCACATATCAGCTGATGTAGGATGCCTTCCAAAAATGCAAATATACAACATATTAAGGGAGGAAAGCCTAAGAAAAAATTAAGACCACTTCGAGTAACAAGTCGGGGTTTCAAAAGTATCTTAATAAATCATTATTATACTCCTATGAGAGGAAAAAACGTATAAGATAGTTTAGACTTTTCTAGGAGTATTTACATGCATAAAAAATGAAGGAACTCTTTCTTTCTTTCTCTTTTTAAATTTCCAGCTGAAAACCCTTAAGGAGAGAGTCAACAGACTATAAACCCAAGAGGACTCTAAAAGAAATCAGCCTGCAAAGAGAAAAACGTTATAGAAAAAGCTGATAAACAATTAAAAACGAGAAAAAGAGAAAATAAAACCGCTACACCTGAGTTCTGGGATGTCAGCAGAGAGCAGGAATGAATTCGCTCCAAGTTTCAATTATTTGTATATCGTAAGACTCCATAACTGCACAAGGCAAACTATTCCATATTTTAGTTGCAGGCAAAATAAAACTCCTTGCAATGTGAGTGGTATTAAACCTGATAATAGAAAAGAGCACGCTGTTTGCAGCAGCATCTTGCCTAGTGTTGCGAGCAAAAAAGCTTAGGTCAGATAAAGAATAATGCAGAGGATGATGGTTGCGCTTTATACAACAAACAAACATCAGGAGTTGGCAAAATAAGCCTGAATGATGACAAAACTATCAAAGAGGATGAGATTGAGATGAGAGTCAGCAATCAAAGAGGATGAGATTGAGATGAGAGTCAGCACCTGAAGACCACACTGGAGAACAGTACATCAAGTCATGAAAAAGAAAAAAGTTAAAACACTTACTTATAATATTTTCATCGCGAAACGTTCGAAAATATTTCCGTTGCCAGGTAAGTTTCTCGTGAATTAAGAATAAAGTCTGACAAAGTTGTATTCTCTGCGCGTGTGCTTGTCAGTCTGGTGCGCTGATAGGGAAACGTGAAGAATGTGAATAAAATAATACTGACAAAGTCTGAACATCCACGGGAAATGAGACTATAAATGATGGAGCATATAATTCTAGGTCGTGTTTACCCAACCTCAGAACTCTGCTGTCGTATATCAGGAGATGAAATTTTAACAAAAAAAAAGGAAAAGACTCTAGATTTCTTGAGAAAATTTACAAGAGAAAGCACAATCCGAAGATAACCATAAAAGAGAAAGCACACTCCGGAGATGACCAGCAAAATGTTTCGGATCACAGAAAGGGAATCAGCAATGCAAAGTCATTTAAAATAAAATAAGACCTAACAAGAAAATACCTCGGTGGTAGACAGATGTTCTTTAATCCTTACTTTGAGAAACGAAATTGATTCCCTCCCATTGGATGAACGTCAACCCAACTAATTAGTCTTTTGATAAGTTCTCAAATGGCAGACCAGCGTCTAACCAACATTGTTTGTTGACAGTGAAAACAACTTGTTGAATGACCTACTCTAGTTGATAATCTTTTAGATTTGCTGTAGGTTTTGTGACTAAACGACTAATAATACAATGTGATGAAAGAAATAATAAAATATTCAGGGATGCTTACCGAAAATTCATCACTTAAATGAGATCGTTGATGAAGGCTCTTAACAACTTTCACTAAATTCCTTTCGACAGTTTCTCCCAACAGTGAGACAAAAGATCAGTCAGACAGGCGTTCTCTCTCTCTCTCTCTCTCTCTCTCTCTCTCTCTCTCTCTCTCTCTCTTCTCTTGAAACGTGATAGCAGCCACCCAAACCAGCACCAGTGTAAGTAAACGATAAGAAACGCTCACGCGCACACGTGTACAGTAGTATCGTCTGTTTTCTTTACGTACAGAATTCAGATCTCACTGAAAGTGCTCGAATAGTAATAGAAGATGAAATGGTCGTGTGTTTGTTGGCAAGCCGGGACGTATCCATTTGCATAGAGAATATTTGCTCGTATAAACAGTGTGAATAAGCGCCGGCTATCGTGTTTATGTTTAGGAAACGGTCTAAGATCTTAGATGGTGGAAGGTAACAAAGGAAGGTTGAATTATTATTATTATTATTATTATTATTATTATTATTATTATTATTATTACAGCTTTCTTAAATTCAGAGTCAATAATGGTTTTTTTTAACAATGAATCAGTCTTATATTTTGCATTATTGGTCGAATCATGTTGTTATTGGAGAAGCAACATGTAAATATTTCTCTTGTATTTGTTAGCGGATGTGTCATTGTTGCATGAAAGCTACGTCCAGTGGAACTAATGGGCTTTAAAGCAGCCCACAGTGCAGCTTAATTCTAAATTGGGTAAGAGCGTGCAAGACGGGACCTCCCTTGGGGACCGAGTTTTCCCTACCCCTCCCAAAAATGAAAACGAAATCGAATATTTATTTCGATTTCTTTCCCGAAACTGGGAAGTTTTGTGAAGTCTCTAATCTGTTATCGATTCGAAATACTTTCCACCTTCACAATCGGCATCAAGGAAGGGCTGAAGGTTCTTGGCGTGAAGGACTTCCAGGAAATTCAGAAGTAGGAAACCGCTCGGTCTGAAGTTGACGTCAATATCCTTCAGCATCAAGCCACTCCTAGGTGTTGATCGGAGGTTGTCCGTGAAGCGTGTATAGATGCTCCTCCCTTGCGTGTATCGGGAAACCTTCTACAGATATACCAATGGTCGTCATTCCCAGAAATGGTTAGTTTATCTCACCTCCTGGGCAACCCTATACACCTTATTCACAAGAACCAGAAGGTACACCCTGGAGCCAACTCTTGTGCGGTTGATGTCCTCGCGCAGCAGTATGTAAGAGCCCTACAGAGATAAGAGGTAATCATAGAGCCTAGGTTTGTAGGCCTAGTGTAAACTGAGGTATAGAAGTCCTCTTCTTCTTCTCGGAAAACAGCCAGGGAAGGTAGGCAGTCATTTAATTAGTCAGCAAAGTGGTGCGTGAAAATCACCTGAAAGAATCATTGCTTCACGAAAACGAGCATGTCGATGAATGGTGTCACTGCTTTTCCTGTACACCCAAAGGCATTTATTTGGACAGTGACTGCATAATTCAAATGATGATAAAAAGCTCCTCGCTATTTGAAGGGTTACCATTTTCAACAGAGCACGCCTTAAATGGGCTTTTTTTCTAGTTGTTATTGCTGTTATTGTTACTTTCACGTGTCATTTCTCTGGAGAAAGTGATTTCAGAATGTACTTCCCTTTCATTGGCATGATATTGCTAGGCCCAAGCCCTGTCCCACGGGTATTATTATCATTATTAATGTTATTAGCATATCCTACCTTCTATTTGACGACCAAATGATAATAATAAACAACATCTGTGTAACATTTTAACTCATGGAGCCCACATCTTTTCATAATTTTCTTCAGTTGAACGCGAAATACACTAGTATCTGTACAAAAGTGCAATATTCAACCACGATCGTATCTACAGTAGTATTCCATTACCCTTTCCATAAGCAGCTCTGTGCCCTAGATCAATGTATCCCATGTTGGAGGAGAAAAGATTAAGAGGGGAAAAAAAGGGTCGAAAGGGAATTGTGTGGGGAACGTAAGGAAAAATAGGTTGGAAGGGAATTATTAGGGGGACTTAGAGAAAGCTGCTGAGGGATTAAGTTTCCAGCGAAGTTTCAGGGAGGAAAATCTCGAGGAAAATTCCTATTTCTTTTTCCTCATGGCTTTATTCTGCCTGTAATTAGAACTGTAATTGTTGCGGTTACGGTAGTGTGGTGCACTAAAAGAAAGGAGGTAAAGATCATATTATGGCTTTCATCCTGGAAATTTTTATTTTTAGGATGTATATAAATATATATATATATATATATATATATATATATATATATATATATATATATATTAATCAGTCATTCAACGCGTAATGACTCATTACGCTAATGGCTAAATTTCAGTCATCACGCGTAATGCATTTAGGGACATTTGATCCCCCAGGGCTAGTACTAAACACGGCGAAATACATTTGACCCCAGGGACTGAGTAAACCCGGCGAAACAGTGTAGGTGACTCACTGTTTCTGCCGTGTTTAGTACTAGCTCTAAGAGATCAAATGTCCCTAAGTGTATTACGCGTGATGACTGGAATTTCGATCGTACATATGACATTACCCGTGGTTGTAATGATACAGAGACTCCCCAGGTATATATATATATATATATATATATATATATATATATATATATATATATATATATATATATGTGTGTGTGTGTGTATATTATATATATATATATATATATATATATATATATATATATATATATATATATATATATACATATACATATACACACTCCACACACACACACAAGACTCCATCTTATTTACATCCTGAACTAAAATTTAATACTGCCACCTCAACTTACTTTCAGACAGTTTCTCATTTACTAAAGTCTTAAAAAAAGATCCCAGAATTCCCACCTATTTATATCTTGCGATATAAATATAAACTAAACCCTACCCCGCGAAACCCGCCTCTCTCTCTCTCTCTCTCTCTCTCTCTCTCTCTCTCTCTCTCTCCCCATTAGCCATATCATCCTTTACCGCCCCTTCTTACCCAGTGCACCTCAAGTAATACCGCGTAACCGCAACAATTACAGTTCTAATTACAGGCAGGATAAAGCCACGAGGAAAAGAAATACGAATTTTCCCCCTCGAGATTTTCCTCCCCCGAAACTTCGCTGGAAACTTAATCCCTCAGCAGCTTTCCTCTAAGTCCCCCTAATAATTCCCTTCCAACCTTTTTTTTTTCTTACGTTCCCATAGTAATTCCCTTTCGACCTTTTTTTTTTCTCTTAATCTTTTATCCTCCAACATGGGAGTACCTTGATGTAGGGCACAGAGCTGCTCAGGGAGAGGGTAAAGGAATACTAGACATACGATCGTGTGTGAGAACTTTTCTTGTGCTCGATTGATTGATTTGTGGCTATTAAAACTGGCTTACCTCTGTAGGGCTCTTACATACTGCTGCGCGAGGACATCTACTGCACAAGCGCTGGCTCCAGGCACCTTCCGGTTCTTATGAATAAGGCGTACAGGGTTGCCCAGGAGGTAAGATGAACTAACCATTACTCGGAGTGACGACCATTGGTATATCTACAGAAGGTTTCCCGATACACACAAGAGAGGAGCATCTATACACGCTTCACGGACAACCTGAAGGATATTGACGTCAACTTCAGACCGAGCTGTTTCCTCCTTCTGAAATTCCTGGAAGTCCTTCACGCCAAGAACCTTCAGCCCTTCCTTGATGCCGATTGTGAAGGTGGAAAGTATTTCGTATCGATAACAGATTAGAGACTTCACAAACTTCCCAGTTTCTGGAAAGAAATCAAAATAAATATTGGATTTTGTTTTCATTTTTGGGAGGGGTGGGGGGCGGGACCACTTATGTATGAAATTCGGTCCCCCAAGGGAGGTCCCGTCTTGCACGCTCTTACCCAATTTAGAATTAAGCTTCACTGTGGGCTGCTTTAAAGCCCATTAGTTCCACTGGACGTAGCTTTCATGCAACAATGACACATCCTCCAACAAATACCAGAGAAATATTTACATGTTGCTTCTCCAATAACATGATTCGACCAATAATGCAAAAAATAAGACTGATTCATTATGTTAAAAAAAACATTATCGCCACTGACTTTAAGAAAGCTTTAATAATAACAATAATAATAATAATAATAATAATTCAACCTTCCTCTGTTACCTTCCACTATCTAAGATCTTAGACCCGTTTCCTAAGCATAAACACGATAGCCGGCGCTTATTCACACTGTTTATACGAGCAAATATTCTCTATGCAAATGGATACGTCCCAGCTTGCCAACAAACACACGACCATTTCATCTTCTATTACTATTCGAGCACTTTCAGTGAGATCTGAATTCTGTACGTAAAGAAAACAGACGATACTACTGTACACGTGTGCGTGTGAGCGTTTCTTATCGTTTACTTACACTGGTGCTGGTTTGGGTGGCTGCTATCACGTTGCAAGAGAAGCGACGGAGAGAGAGAGAGAGAGAGAGAGAGAGAACGCCTGTCTGACTGATCTTTTGTCTCACTGTTGGGAGAAATTGTCGAAAGGAATTTAATGAAAGTTACTAAGAACCTTCATCGTACGATCTCATTTAAGTGATGAACTTTCGGTATGCATCCCTGAATATTTTATTATTATTAGTCTTTTAGTCACAAAACCTACAGCAAATCTAAAAGATTATCAACTAGAGTGGGTCACCCAACAGGTTTTTTTTTTTCACTAAATGTCATTAGACAATGTTGGTTAGACGCTGGTCTGCGATTTGCGAGCTTACCAAAAAGACTAATTAGTTGGGTTGATGTTCATCCAATGGGAGGGAATCAATTTCGTTTCTCAAAGTGAGGATTATAGAACATCTCTCTTCCACCGAGGTATTTTCTAGTTAGGTCCTGCTTTAAATGACTGCATTGGTAATTGCCTTTCTGTGATCTTAAACATTTTGGTGGTCATCTCCGGAGTGTGCTTTCTCTTTAGAATTTTCTCAAGAAATCAATAGTGCTTTCCCTTTCTTTTGTTATATTTTCATCTCCTGATATACGACAGCAGAGTTCTGACATTGGGTACACGACCTAGAATATGTATGCTCCATCATCTATAGCCTCACGTCCCATGGATGTTCAGACCTTGTCAGTACTATTTTATTCACATTCTTCACGTTTCCCTATCAGCGCACCAGACTGACAAGCACACGTGCAGAGAATACAACTTTATCAGACTTTACTCGTAATTCATAAGAAACTCTCCTGGCAACGGAAATATTTTCCAACGTTTTGTGATGAAAATATTATAACTAAGTATTTTAACTCTTTTTCTTTTTCCTGACTTGATGTACTGTTCTCCTGTGTGTGGTCTTTAGGTGCTGACTCTCATCTCAATCCTCTTTGATAGTTTTGTCATCATTCAGGCTTATTTTGCCAGCTCCTGATGTTTGTTTGCTGTACTGTATAAAGCGCAACCATCATCCTCTGCATTATTCTTTATCTGACCTAAGCTTTTTTGCTCGCAACACTAGGTAAGATGCTGCTGCAAACAGTGTGCTGTTTTCTATTATCAGGTTTAATACCACTCACATTGCAAGGAGCTTTATTTTGCCTGCAACTAAAATATGGAATAGTTTGCCTTGTGCAGTTGTGGAGTCTTACGATATACAAATAATTGAGGCTTGGAGCGAATTCATTCCTGCTCTCTGCTGACATCCCTGATCACAGTTGTAACGGTTTTATTTTCTTTTTTTCTCGCATTTAATTGTTTGTCAGCTTTTTCGACAACGTGTCTCGCTTTGCAGGCTGATTTCTCTTAGAGTCCTCTTGGGTTTATAGTCTGTTGACTCTCTCCTTAAAGGTTTTCAGCTGGAAATTTAAAAAGAGAAAGAAAGAAAGAGTTGCTTCATTTTTTATGCATGTAAATACTCCTAGAAAAGTCTAAACTGTTTTATACGTTTTTTCCTCTCATAGGAGTATAATAATGATTTATTAAGATATTTTTGAAACCTGACTTGTTACTCGAAGTGGCCCTAATTTTTTCTTAGGTTTTTCTCCCTTAATATTTTGTATATTTGCATTTTTGGAAGACATCCAACATCAGCTGATATGTGATGAAGACGGTGATGTATTCACACGAAAGGTCTCTGATACTGGTGGTGAATTAGAAAGAATCATACAAAAGCACACAGTAATGCAGACGCTGTTAACACTACAAGCGTCAGGTCATCTGAATAAAAAAAAAAAAACTGTAGGTCATGCTGCAATAATTATCATAAACGTGTTTCTTGGCACGATAATATCGTAGCCATCCACACTTTTCACAAGATCTTTTCAGACCATTGCTCTCTCGAAAAACAAACGTTACCGATGATTCAGTAATCTTATTCAGGGAGGGAAAAGGTTTACCTGTTGTCAACATCCTAAAAAAAAAAAAAATTTGTAAATATAAGCTATCCATTCCTCCAGCAGGATACTTATCTACATATTAATGCCATATGACAACAAAGTTTGCCTAAGATCCCACGGACTTCCGTCAAGAAGGGAAAAGGCTTATCTGGCGGCAACAGACCTTATATAACTTTTCTTCAAGAAAACCTCTGAAAGTATCCATTTCCCTCCGTCACTGAGACCAAGTCAAGGGGAAGGAAAAACCTCGGTGACATTCGCCTCATAAAGTATTTTATTGAAGTTCCATTCAAATGCAAACCCTTCCGTCCCCAGTTAGGTTATGAAGCTGTATCTCTCAAGGATTATCAGGGCAAATGATATATCATTTTCACACTGGTCGGCATATTAATTCCATTTCTCGAATGCATTGCGACACTGATCTATTTTATCCCGACCTCGTGTTATTTCAATTTTCGCCCGTCATTCCTCTTTGCAGCTTTATATAATGGTAATTATATTTCATTTTGAAATATGCTCTGATATAACAAATAAGATAATGTACAGAAAAATACAGGATCATTTCCAACGAAAGACATTAGTAAAATATGATTATCCAAAAAGAGCACATGCAAATGACGAAAAAGAGAATCAATAAAACCGGTTGCGTAATGAAATTCTCAAAATCATATTTGACTTGTAAACGATAAAAGGGACGAAGAATGAAATTGATATATATGAAAGATAAAGTTATTTCGAATGAATTTCATCTCACTTCTAAAATATTACATGGCTCAGAGGGCAAAGATCTCTCTCTCTCTCTCTCTCTCTCTCTCTCTCTCTCTCTCTCTCTCTCTCTCTCTCTCTCTCCATAAGCCATGGCACACATGTCACCTGTATTCCACTTTGGTTTAAAATAATGAAGCCTCGGGAGACTAGCTCTCTCTCTCTCTCTCTCTCTCTCTCTCTCTCTCTCTCTCTCTCTCTCTCTCTCTCTAGATTATGGTACACATCACAGCCATATTCCTTTAAACGTCCCATCGACCTTCAACTCCCACATCTTCATGTGTTACGCCACATCACAGAATGGAGGCTGAAACCCTCCCCTGATGAAATGTCATGCCTATTCCATATCAAGATGACGCTTTTAAACACTGCATTTTGAGTTCATTTCTCAACTACTGCGAACTCAGATTCTAAAAATGATACGAGATCAGAGATATGACCTCATATCTCTGAGGTGAGTGGGAGTGCCTCATATCTCTGAGGTATATATATATATCTCAATATATATATATATATATATATATATATATATATATATATATATATACGACTGTCAGTGAGATATGTTTCATGTTATTGAACAGGAATACTGGGCAAGCTAACTGCTTGCATACCAGCGTGTTGTCCCCAACTTCCTGACCTATACCCAGTATATATATACATATACTGATTGTGTGTTGATTATTTTATATGTATGTATATATATATAGTATATATATATATATACTGTATATATATATATATATATATATATATATGAGTTTACAGTTTGTTCATAGTACATACATATACATATATATATATATACATATATAGATATATATAAATATATATATATATATATATGAATATATATATTATATATATATATATATATATATATATATATATATATATATATATATATATATATATATATATATATATATATTAAAATATGTATGTGTTTATATATATATAAAGAGAAAAAAAGAGTGAGGAGTTTTATTACCTCTCTTTAATGCCACGGTTGCTGTAATAACCACGATGTACCGAGAGAGAAAAAATACATCTTTTCATAAGGGACGAGTCGCTTATTTTGTCTTCATCATTTCTGTATTTGCATGTTATACTTGGGCGTTACTAAGACAGAGTCTCCTTCATCAATCCTCAAACATAATGGATGATACTGTTCTCATTATCTTGTGAAAATGTGGAAAATAAGGAGGAGTATAGACCCTTAGTGCTGCAAGTTGGAAGCCTTCATGCTTTTATATAATCAATTGAAAATGCCTGATTAACAGTGTATTCTTCATATTTCCTGTTTATGTGGTGGATAAAGTATTCATCATTTTATCAGTGATAATGAAACTTAAATAACATGGAAAGTTCGTGAAAAACTTTTATTAACAATGTGTTCATCATATTTTCTTTTCACGTGATGGGTCAGATCTTCATCATTGTATTAGTGATAATGAAAATTGAATAACAAAGAAGGTTAATGTGAAATTAATTAAAAAATGCGTGATTAACAGTGTGTTCATCATATATTCTGTTCATGTGATGTACAAAATGTTCATCAATAAATCAATGGTAAGGGAACTTGAACAACAAAGAAACCAGCGTGAAACTTTTCAAAAAGTTTAATTGAAATTCTGTTCTTCAAAAATCTCCTCGGATAATAATACAGATTAGGTAATGTGGTCTCTCCCAATGCACCGCCCACCCACTCGAGGCCTTTGGCGTGCATCACTCTGCAAGATCTGTCAATATATAGGAGGGGGGAGGGAGGCCCCCGGTGAACTCGAGATGTGTCTAAATTACAGTTCATATCAGCTGACTAGACCGAGCGACGGAATGGAATATAAAATTTAGGCCTAAGGCCAATCGCTGGGACCTATGAGGTCATTCAGGGCTGTAAAGGAAATTGAAAGTAGTATGGTTATAACAGGAAGAAATCTCGCAATCGCACTATGAAACATTTGTTAAGAGAGGTTGGAAAGTATGAACAAAGAAAGGAGAATATGAACGGGGGTATAGTAAAAGGAATGAAAGGAGTTGCAGCTAGGGGCCGAAGGGGCAATGCAAAGAAACTTGAGTAATACCCACAGTGCACCGCGTGAGGTCTACTAACGGCGCTACCGCCCTAAGGAGGAATATGACGATCTGGCAACTCGGCAGGAACTGTGTGAATGACGTCAATAGCTGAGCTCGCTGCTTCTTGATAAATGTCACAATTAAGGGGTAAGGGGAAACACAGCTGCTATATTAACAGTTTATAAATAACAGAATAGGAAATTACCCCTTGAAATGCTTGCATTTACGTCCTCTATTCATTAAAATAACACATGTGAATTTAAATGTTTATTAGGTCATGAGAGGTCAAAAGGTCGCGGAAATCGGATATAAGGGAACGTTTGACATCCCACAAAAATACATGCGCGGAATAATCTTTAAAGGGTGCTAATAATGGTCTCTATAGTCACCTATCACCACCGACGATGTCGGAGTCCGCGAAAGAAAACTCCTGAGCGTGAAAACCCATCTGGTGTTATTCAGTAACAGTGTGTCACATTTTGTGCAGCCAAAAGACAAAATAAAATAACGGTAGAAAATAAAACAACGGTGGTACGGTAAGTTTGGCAACAGACTGACACACTAGGTTAAACCTCATGCCACTTAGCCTTGTGTGCGAAGATACATTCTTTTGATTTACTGTATGACTGAGTCCACTGATAAATATTAATGTGACAGTGTAATTCATAGAATTGCGATCAGCAATTATGAATACCCTAATTAGTACAATTTCCTATTATTTCATGAAACTTTTGTGTAAAATCAAGCATTTAAATTCTTCGAGGGCGTATGTATTTGTGGAGCGTCACATTTTCAAATAGCTGCTTTCCGTGATTTTTTTTCTCTAATGACCTAGTTACCATATTAATTTGCATATTTTCATTGCAGTGAATAGAAGATTCAAGTAAAAGTTTTTTATTATTGTCTTGTGATTTGTATACCCAAAACTTCCCAAAACGGGGTAGTGCCATCAGTGCACCTCACGCATGGTGCACTGTAGGCATTATTTAAGTTCTTTGCAGCGTCCTTTCGGCCCCTAGCTGCAACCCCCTTTCATTCCTTGTACCGTATCTCCGTTCATATTCTCTTTCTTCAATCTCTCTTTCCACCCTCTCTTAACAATTATTTCATAGCGAAACTGCGAAGCGTTCCTCCTTCTGACTCTGAATTCCCCTTTCAGCACTGAGTGACCTCTTAGGTGCCAGGGCTTGGCCGAAATTTTATGTTCTATTCCACGCCTAAAACTACCCCTTAATTTTGGCCTTTTTCAAGTAGCAGTGAGCTAAGGCTATCCACTTCGTTTTCTCACTTACTGTCGGGTTTCAGTGCCTCATGTTCTTATATTACTGATACGAGCCTAACTTCTGGCACATCTTCAAGCACCCGGGGACCTCCTCAACAATTTTAATATGTGGAGATCGATAGGTGTCAAGGTCCAGCCATTCCCTCTTTGAAAGGCTCCACTACCATCAACCAGTAAATCGGAAAGCTAACTATGCCAGCCTCTGTAGAGTGGAGCAGCTGTAGCCATTACCCGTCAGAAGCTTCTGAGCCGCTGCTAGGGAGGCAGGGTCAGAAACCAGCAAAAATACCCTCATATCAATTTGGAAAGAAGTAAGAGCGGGACAAAATTGATTGCTTTTTCAAAATTTGTGCTGTTGGATTAGAGGTGATGAATTTGTTACTTTTTTCAGCAAAAGTCAGACATATTTGTTTCGGATTCCAGTGAATGTATCAGAGAATACTGAAGAGCTGAATTTTTTTTTTTTAATTTGTGCTGGTGGATTAGAGATGATTCATTTATGACTTTATTCAGTAAAAGTCAAACATTTTTGTTTCGGATTCCAGTGAATGTATAAGAAAATAATGAAGAGTCGAAAAAAATTAGATTTTTTTCCAAAATTTGTTCTGGTTAATGAGAGATGATTGATTTATTACTTCATTTGGTAAAAGTTAAAATTTTTTTATTTGGGATTCCAGTGAATGTATAAGAAAATAATGAGTCGAAACATTTTTTTTCAAATTTGGGCTGGTTAACAAGAGATTGTTCATTTTTTACTTCATTCATTAAAGGTAACATTTTTTTATTTGGTTTTCCAGTGAGTGTATAAGAAAATAATGGAGAAATGAAAAAATTTATTTTTTTTATTTGTGCTGGTTAATAAGAGGTGATTAATATATTACTTCGTTTGGTAAAAGTTAAAAAATTTTTTATTTGGGATTCCAGTGAATGTTTAAGAAAATAATGAATAGTCGAAAATATTTGATTTTTTTTCCAAGCCTGTACTGGTTAATAAGAGATATTTGATTTATTACTTTATTCAGTGAAAATCAAACATATTTGCTTTGGATTCCAGTGAATGTATAAGAAAATAATAGAGTCGAAATAAATTTTTTTTTTTCCAAAATTTGTGCTGGTTAATAAGAGATGATAATTTATTATTCATTTGGTAAAAGTTAATTTTTTTTTATTTGGGATTCCGGTGAATGTATAAGAAAAAATGAAGAATCGAAAAAATTTTTATTTTTTCCAAAATTTGTTCTGGTTAATAAGAGAAGACTAATTTTTTTACTTCATTTGGTAAAAGTTAAATTTTTTTATTTAGGATTCCTGTGAATGTATAAGAAAATAATGAAGTGTTGAAAAAAATTTTCCCCCAAAATTTGTGCTGGTTAATAAGAGATGATCAATTTTTTACTTCATTTAGTAAAAGTAAATTTTTTTTATTCGGGATTCCTGTGAATGTATAAGGAAATAATGAAGAATAAAAAAAATTATTTTTTTCCAAAATTTGTTCTGGTTAATAAGAGATGATTCGTTTTTTACTTCTTTTGGTAAAAGTTAACGTTTTTTTTTTTTAATTTGGGATTCCAGTGAATGTATAAGAAAATAATGAAGAATCGAAAAAAAATTTATTTTTTTCCAAAATTTGTGCTGGTTAATAAGAGATAATTAATATATTGCTTCATTTGGTAAAAGTTAAATTTATTTTTATTTTGGAATCCAGTCAGTGTATAAGAAAATACCCCCTAGAGAAATTATTCAGTAGTTTCAAGCCTCTCAGTGCAAAGTAACCCATTGGTCCTACATAATTTTAAGCGCCTACTGTGAAGGAGGCAAACTGTCAACGATCACGACATCCGATGTACTCTTCCCTTTAATAAATAATAAAAGAAACGAATCAAACGCACCGGTATGTTTTTCGGATGAAATATTGCAGGAGAGGAAATAAATAAATCCGGTTAACGTATTGCGAAGCGTTATTTTTCTCGTCACGATTTTCATTTCTGGAGATAAAAAGGATATTCGTCATGGCGGGAACGAACCGGGCCTTGTGTTTTCACTGCCTGAAACCTTCTCGTAACATCAAAAATCGTCATATCATTGTATCTATCATTATAGCATTATATCACTATTTATAATGTTGTGTAGAGAGGATACTAACATTGTAATAGGAAGTCTGTGGCGCAAAGTATCTTAAAAGGTAACATAGAAAGTCATACAAAAATGATACCAGAAATATAAGAAACTGAGTAATACAGTGAGATAAAATCTTTATATTGTTGTATCTATCATTAAAGCTTTATATCACCATTTATAACGTTCAGTAAAGAGGCTATTAATATTGTAATAGGAAGCCTGTTTACTCAAAGTATCTAAAAAAAATTAACCAAGAAAGACTTAAAAATTATACCAGAAATATAAAGAATTGATAATGGCATAACAAAGTAAAATAAAATCGTTATATCATTATATCTATTTGGGAAAAAAAAGCTCTCTATTACGAGATTGTGACTGAAGATGAACCAGGAGTAGGGTTAGAAAGCTTTTAAACATTTTGCACGAGCCTTAAACAGTTATATTATTGTGGACCCTTTAAAACATTATATCTATTATTATAGCATTATATTACCATTTATAATGTTCAGTAAAGTGGATGCTAACATTGTAATAGGAAGTCTGTGGAGTAAAGTATCTTGAAAGTTAACAGAGAGAGAGTCACACAAAAATTATACCAGAAGCATGAAGAATGAATAATGGCACAGTAATAAAGTGAAATAAAAGCCCGATTTGCTATTCAGTTGACATAATTTGACAATATATCATTGCCCAAAAGAATTTTACGACATATCATCGGCCCAAGAATGAATGTAAAATATATCATCGCCACAAGAATAATTTTACCATATATCATTGGCACAAAAGTCATTAAAACCAATGTAACGTTAATGATTTTGTAAAATCCGCACATTACGGAGTGGCAATTCATCAGAGTAAAGCAATTACTGAGCGTAAAAAGAAGAAATGGAGATTTACTGGAATAAAATTCCTAATGGGAGTTATTCACATTAAGAATTTTTTTTTCACAATCTTGGGAACGCCCAGGTACAGAGCATGCCTTTTATCAGAAACTCTCTCTCTCTCTCTCTCTCTCTCTCTCTCTCTCTCTCTCTCTCCTCTCTCTATATATATATATATATATATATATATATATATATATATATATATATATATATATATATATATAATATATATATATATATATATATATATATAATATATATATATATATATATATATATAATGATATATATATATGTGTGTGTTGTATATATAGAGAGGAGGAGAAGAGAGAGAGAGAAAACTAATCTATCTATTTGCTCTATCTGTCTGTCTCTGCATCTGGAAGTAATTTAAGCTGATTTTGGAAAGACATCAAAATATACAGTTTCTGTGGACTTAGACTTCCTTATTTCTTCCCTCTCCTTCCAGTCCTTCTTCCGTCGTTCGTTCTTCATTCAGTTTCCCTATCTTTTTCCTTTTAACAAAATTCAATTTGCCTCTTCCTTCAGACAATATTTTGAATACCTCAGACTCGTCTCGGAGGGATCGCATCGATCAAACTGCTAAATTTTAGAGCTCAGTCCTTGTCTATCTATGCAGTGTTTTCCGAGCAAAACAATTCAGTTTTACACAATTTTTTTTACTATATTTTTAGTTTTCTGTAAAAAAAAAAAATAACTATTGAGATGGCTATTTGTCTGTCCGTCCTAGGGTCTTTATAAAAAAAACTGTAACAAAATTTTTAAACACGCTTTTAGTAAAATGCACCAAAAAGTAAAAAAGATAATTGAGGCACACCAGGAGTTTCTTACAATTAATCATGTCTACAAAAATAAAAGCGTGGGCGCCAAACATAAACAGAAACATATTTTTCTTTTCTTGTAGCATTTCCTTACATGTTTGGAGCCAACGCTTTTATCTTTGTAGACATGATTAATTGTAAGAAAATCCTGGTGTGTCTCTATTTTTTGAATTTTTATTGCATTTTAATTAAAGCGTGTTTAAAATTTTTTTTTTTTTTATCTTCTACTTTTTAGTTGTGACATGAATTGTAACTGATTTATGATTGTAACTAAAAAAAATTTAACGTGATATCCTGTCGAGCCAAAGAAGGTTTGAAAAGTCTGTAGAGTTATTAACTTATTCTGCCGAGTCAAAGAAGGTATGAAAAATCCGAAGAGCTTCATACAAATCCTGAGTCACTGTAGGGTCATTCAAGGTCACTGCTGACCTACTGATCATGCAAGGTTTTATTGTCACTGGGATTGAGTAGCCATGCAAAATTTCAAGTCCGTCGGACGAAGGGAACAGATCGAAAATTGAGTTACAAGTTTTGACCCAAACAAACAGACAGACAGATGCAGAATTCAAGTTAAATAAAAGCATGTAAAAACTATCGAGGCTAGAGGGCTGCAAATTGGTTTGTTGATCATCCACGCTCCAATCGTCAAACATACCAAATTACAGCCCTCTAGCCTCAGTAGTTTTTATTTTATTTAAGGTTAAAGTTAGCCATGATTGCGCGTCTGGCACCGCTATAGGTGCCAACAACACAGGCAATTAGTTACCTGTGTTGGATTAGATGAAGCAGATAATTTTCTTTAAAAAAACAAAGTTAATAACTGTCGAAAAAGAGTAAATGTTCTATTTCTTTTGTTTTATGTATATGTAATTTTTAAAGTGCATGTGGAATGAATGAATGCCCGTTGAAAAAGTTTGATTAATCTTTAACTTTACAGTTTATATTACTTATTATAATTAATATTTATGGAAAAAATATACAGTATTCCCGGCCCTAAATTTTGCGTAGTTTAAAAAAATATCTATATAATTACCACTAGGAAAATTAATGACTAATTCGAAAATCCTTACCGGTTTCGTGTCGGCAAACCGTTACTTCGTGTCAGTGTGTACTTTTCTGTGAATGGTATGAGTTTAGAAATTTTGATGTAACTTTAAAAGCATCGTGAATGGACAGGTATCACGCTTTGTTGATAATGAATGACTGGGGATCATGCATTATTTATAGATTGATCTGGATCATGCATAATTGATGAAGGTTGACGTGGTATCATGCGTTATTAATAAAGAGTAACTTGTCAGATTAAACCTTTACCCAATCTCATCATTGTTAATCTTCTTCGGTTGTGTTTGGACGTATTCCTTGTCATGTAAGTTACAGGTGAATTCTGATATGTCTTTGTAACATTTCCATAAATGGAAATTATTACCGCCTCCATAGAGACCAGGAATCGCAAATTCATAATTAGCATTTTTCTTTTACTTAGTCCATTTCCCTTTTGTCCTCCGTCTCTCACCTTTCATTCTCTCTATATCTTTCTGTCATTCACGAGTCGTGCAGGTTGGGTTGGAGCCTTCTTTCACCTTATATCTTCCTCTCAGTCCTGAGTCGTGCAGGTTGGGTTGGAGCCTTCTTTCACCTTATATCTTCCTCTCAGTCTTGAGTCGTGCAGGTTGGGTTGGAGCCTTTTTCACCTTATATCTTTCTCTCAGTCTTGAGTCGTGCAGGTTGGGTTGGTTTCTTTCACCTTATATCTTTCTCTCAGTCTTGAGTCGTGCAGGTTGGGTTGGAGCCTTCTTTCACCTTATATCTTTCTCTCAGTCTTGAGTCGTGCAGGTTGGGTTGGAGCCTTCTTTCACCTTATATCTTTCTCTCAGTCTTGAGTCGTGCAGGTTGGGTTGGAGCCTTCTTTCACCTTATATCTTTCTCTCAGTCTTGAGTCTTGCAGGTTGGGTTGGGCCTTCTTCACCTTATATCTTTCTCTCATCTTGAGTCGTGCAGGTTGGGTTGAGCCTTCTTTCACCTTTTTATATCTTTCTCTCAGTCTTGAGTCGTGCAGGTTGGTTGGAGCCTTTTTCACCTTATATCTTTCTCTCAGTCTTGGAGTCGTGCAGGTTGGGTTGGTTTCTTTCACCTTATATCTTTCAGAGTCTCAGTCTCTTGAGTCTTGCAGGTTGGGTTGGGGCCTTCTTTCACCTTATAACTTTCTCTCAGTCTTGAGTCGTGCAGGTTGGGTTGAGCCTTCTTCACCTTTTGTATATCTTTCTCAGTCTTGAGTCTTGCAGGTTGGGTTGGAGCCTTCTTTCACCTTATATCTTTCTCTCAGTCTTGAGTCGTGCAGGTTGGGTTGGAGCCTTCTTTCACCTTATATCTTTCTCTCGGTCTTGAGTCGTGCAGGTTGGGTTGGAGCCTTCTTTCACCTTATATCTTTCTCTCAGTCTCTTGAGTCTTGCAGGTTGGGTTGGAGCCTTCTTTCACCTTATATCTTTCTCTCAGTCTTGAGTCGTGCAGGTTGGGTTGGAGTCTTCATTCACTCTATATCTCTTCATTCGCTCTATATCTTTCTCTCAGTCGTGCAGATTGGGCTGGAGTCTTCATTCACTCTATATCTTTCTCTCAGTCTCTTCAGTCACTCTATATCTTTCTCTCAGTCTCTTCATTCACTCTATATCTTTCTCTCAGTCTCTTCATTCACTCTATATCTTTCTCTCGGTCGTGAGTCGTGCAGGTTAGGCTGGAGTCTTCATTCACTCTATATCTTTCTCACAGTCTCTTCAGTCACTCTATATCTTTCTCTCAGTCTCTTCATTCACTCTATATCTTTCTCTCAGTCTCTTCATTCACTCTATATCTTTCTCTCAGTCTCTTCAGTCACTCTATATCTTTCTCTCAGTCTCTTCAGTCATTCTATATCTTTCTCTCAGTCTCTTCATTCACTCTATATCTTTCTCTCAGTCTCTTCATTCACTCTATATCTTTCTCTCAGTCTCTTCATTCACTCTATATCTTTCTCTCAGTCGTGAGTCTTTCAGGTTGGCCTGGAGTCTTCGTTCACTCTGTATCTTTCTCTCAGTCTTTTCATTCACTCTATATCTTTCTCCCAGTCTCTTCATTCACTGTATATCTTTCTCTCAGTCGTGAGTCGTGCAGGTTGGGCTGGAGTCTTCTTTTACCTTATAACCTTATATCTTTCTCTCAGTCTTGAGTCGTGCAGGTTGGGCTGGAGTCTTCTTTTACCTTATAACCTTATATGTTTCTCTCAGTCTTGAGTCGTGCAGGTTGGGTTGGAGTCGTCTTTCGCCTTATAACCTTATATCTTTCTCTCAGTCTTGAGTCGTGCAGGTTGGGTTGGAGTCTTCTTTTACCTTAGAACCTTATATCTTTCTCTCAGTCTTGAGTCGTGCAGGTTGGGTTGGAGTCTTCTTTTACCTTATAACCTTATATGTTTCTCTCAGTCTTGAGTCGTGCAGGTTGGGCTGGAGTCTTCTTTTACCTTATAACCTTATATCTTTCTCTCAGTCTTGAGTCGTGCAGGTTGGGCTGGAGTCTTCATTCACACTATATCTTTTTCTCAGTCTCTTCATTCACTCTATATCTTTCTCTCAGTCTCTTCATTCACTCTATATCTTTCTCTCAGTCGTGAGTCGTGCAGGTTGGGCTGGAGTGGGGAAGTGTATCCGTCCGTAAAATATCTGCCAAAAAAAATTATGAAGTGAAATTAAATTAAATGAGCCGTTCAGTGGATGTTAGAAATAAAATATAAACGCCTGGAAAAGGCTCGTTAAAAACAGCGACCCCCGACTTGCCGAGGAGGAGGAAAAGAGACAGGGATAATATCCTGATCCCCCCCCACAACTCATCCCTGCCTGAATCTCCATTACCTTAGGATGGGCCTTTGAACTCTGAACCCGACCACCAGTTACTATTTACCAAAGGATGGGAATGTAAATGTGAATTAGAGGTGACTAAAGCTCTGCCTCCCATCGATCCAACGGTGAGAACGTTATTGCTTTTGCATTTCTCAGAAGGGACGAGACTTCTCAGGGGTGAGAAGAAGATCAAAGACCAAGGAGAATGAAGACGCGGCCGAGATTATCGGGTGAGGGGAAAAGTCAGAAGTTTTCCTGTGGTGAAGCTTTAATTTTACGAAATAAAGTCTGTCTTGTCCATCTAATTCACTTCTACAGGATAGATAGATAATGACTGGGTTTCAGGATTTACTTGAGTTTTAGTAATGTAAAGGTGCTATAGAATTGGCTAAAAATGACGTTAGTATTGCCAAGCCATCTATCTGTCTATCTGTCTTTCTTCCCACGGGATTCAGACAAAACAGAAAACTGTTTCATATATATATATATATATATATATATATATATATATATATGTGTGTGTGTACATATATACATACATACATATATATAGTATATATATATATATATTATATATATATATATATACATGCGTATACGTATAACCGTATATATACATATACTCTCATTTATATTCATATTTGGAACACAACAGGAATATTTTTTACGTATAACATTGAAATAACAGAAATTGAATACAATAATCAACGAGAATGAAGGTTTAACTAGGCTTTGCTGAGAATCATTGAGAATCTCCGAGGAGAAAAAGGTTAAATTTCTGACTAAAGACGATTAATTGCATTATAGATGGATGGGAATCAGTCTAATGCCAATTCAGTCACTCTTTGTAGCAGTTAAACACGCAGATCAAATATCTTGAATATTGTCACCGTTAATGATATATATTGAGGAGTGATTGAGCATGGGAAGTTTAATTAAAACTTCAGAAGTTAGAATGTAGCTTATGTTTTGAATTGTCTGTGAATGAAAAGATTTTCACATGGAAAGTGAGTGAGACTGGTCTCCGGATCTTCCATTTTAGTTTTATGTTAAAGAAAACTATTGTGCCGGCTTTTTCTCTCCGTCCGCACTTTTTTCTGTCCGCACGTTTTCTGTCCGCCCTCAAAGCTAGAAACTGGAGGGATGGCATGTTGATCATCCACCCTCCAGTCATCAAACATACCAAATTGCAGCCCTCTAACCTCAGTAGTTTTTATTTTGTTTAAGGTAAAAGTTAGCCATAATCGTGCCTGTCCAACAATATAGGGTAGACCACCACTGTCCCGTGGTTAAAGTTTCATGGGCCCAGGCTCATACAGCATTATACCCAAACCACCGAAAGATAGATCTATTTTTGGTGGCCTTGATTATACGATGTAGCGGCTGTACAGAAAGTTCGATTGCACCGAAGATACTTCGGCGCATTTTTTACTCTTTTATTCTTTTATTTTCTATCCGTTAAAGAATAAATATCTAGCTGTGCAATATTATAAAAAGATCACTTTACTTCGAGAAGCTTTTTGCGAAGAGATTGCAAATGCAGTTCGTTCTCTCTTTTTACAGATTTCCTTTTGGTCATCAATAAGAATGAGAAAATAAAAGGAGAATGTTTTCACCCAGTTGCTCAGAAATAAATCTTGTTTTTGCAAGAAGAAAAATATGTTTTTAATAAATGTCGTTCTCTTTATTCTGTGTAATATTGACTGACTTGTTTGAGACTATAAGATTTTATACATACACATGTATATATGTATGTTTACATATAATATATATATGTGTTTGTGAGTTGTGTGTATGTATAGTTTCACATACCCATTTTATACAGTATGTATATATATATATATATATATATATATATATATATATATATATATATATATATATATATATATATACAGTATATTATATTTAATGGAGTGATACATTTTCCTTGCATAATATGTATGTCATTTCGTTTATCTGTCTTTGAGTCGACAGGGTACGCCAAAAGTTATTCCTGAATTTCAATTTCAATTTCGAGATGAATCCGAATCCTGATGTGGGTCCGGGAACTCAAGAGTCAGCGTTGGTGCGGGTATGCACTCATGGTTGGGGTACGTACCCACTGAGCATATCTCAAACGCGGCTGGACGGCATTGCATGAATGTGTAAACATTGATTTAGCTGATGCCTCCCAGATATTCTATAATCCTTGCTCACCTATTATCTCATGAGTGAGTCAATTAGTGATGGTAATATTGAACTGAATGAAAACACGCAAAGACCCCAGAGACAAATATTGGTCGTGTCTCTGTCCAGACCTCCCCAACGTGTCCAAAATTCCTAGCGAGGTCACGTGGTGCATTATAGACGTTACATGTTAATGTTCTTTGCAGCGTCCCTCCGGCCCGTAACTGCAACCCCCTTTCATTCCTTTTACTGTACCTCCGTTCATATTATCATTCTTCCATCTTACTTTCTACCCTCTCCTCACGAATGTTTCATAGTGCAACTGCGAGGTTTTCCTCCTGTTACACCTTGAAAACACTTAACTCTCAATTTCTCTTTCAGCGCTGAATGATCTCGTAGGTCCCAGCGCTTGGCCTTTGGCCTACATTTTATATTCCAATTCCAGTACCTTCAGGAATGACTGAAATATTCCGTAAATTTCCTTATTACTTCCGAAGCAAATTATAAATTCTGTGCTGTTTCCTCTACGACGGGCGAGGAATGGTCTACATTTACATAAAATTCTTTATTGCCCTGGAAAGAATATTAATAGGAAATATTTCTTTTACGAATAAGCCTCACGTATCTCTTAAGCCTATTCCTTCTCTCTCTCTCTCTCTCTCTCTCTCGGCATGGTTGGTATTTTTAAGAAACGTATTCTTGTGTTTCTTTAAAAATGAAATATCTTATCTTTATTGTCACTACTGCTAGGCATATATATATTAATATATACTGTATATATATATATATATATATATATATATATATATATATATATATATAATATATCTGTGTATATATATATACATGTATATACATATATATATACACATATGAATATATATATATATATATATATATATATATATATATATATATATATATATATATAGAAGAGAGAGAGAGAGAGAGAGAGAGAGAGAGAGAGAGATTTAAAGTGAATGATGATTAATCATCAACAGCAATAAAAGATAATCCGTTAACGCAAACATAAAGGCACTGCGCGCTAGTGGCCATCACGTAATAGTCTGTTTCGGAGATGAAAGGGTCATAACGTGGAAAAAAGTCCTCTACTTCAAGTCCATTACTAAAAAATCTTCTATCAAAAGTCCAGCGCTGAAAAGTCCTTTATCAAAAGTCCCTGCATAACTACAGCTGCCGACGTTGTCTGGTGAAATGATCTCAAAAGTAAAATGTCTTTTCAAAGAGACTGCTTGTGTGTGCCCATTGCAAAATTTGCATTGAACGCCTGACTCTTAGAAGGGGAAAAAATCACAGCGAAGCTGAAAGCAAAACTAGATTTTCTCTGGTAATATCTCTTGCTCATGTAGAGACAGATTTCATGCTGGTCCATGATTCCTGTCAAGCCACCTCTTCCCAAGGATTACGTGGTTCTTCTGCAGAGCTTTAGAATTGCATTCCTGATCCTTGCTTCTCCTTTTTACTATCCATTCGTTTTTATATCCAATCTTTCTTTTTGTCATGGACTAAAAGAGGGTATTAGGTTGCCAGTCCCGTTGGCCTTTTTGCTGATAAAGAAGTATGTCTGTTTCAACACCACTTACTTGTATATCTTTAAAATGAATTATTTGTAGCCTTGAGATCTATTACATGCAAGTGAATTGCATGCGTTAGTCAGTAATTGCTATAAAAAAAAAGGAAAAAGGAAGGATTTTCAAGAGGAATGAGAAATATTTCTCATACTCAAAAAATGAGTTTTGTCTTCCTGCTTAAAAGAGCAGAACTGTTATAAGGCCGGTGCATCTTCTATCATCATATTTTCTGCTATGTTAAGGTTTTTTCTTCTTCGTGGTATTCTTTTCAAGATTTTGCCTCTTTAGTGAAAAATTAAGGATTTTACAGGTATATTCATAAAGTGTTTTTACTGAGTATTGGACGATTTTGCAGCAAAACTTAAAACTGCAGCTGAATTTTCTTATTCACAAAAAATTTTATTTCGTATGTTTAAAAAAACAAAGAGAGAGAGAGAGAGAGAGAGAGAGAGAGAGACTTGCATGACATTTAATAAGCAATGGAGGCCAAAACTTTTAGGTTATTAGAAGCCCTTTGTTAACTGAATGCTGAAACTACCAATATCAGAAGTTTGAAAATGTTAACTTGCAGAGAGCAAGTTAAGACTTCTTATTCAGGCACAGATTCCAAGGAAATGAAAAGCCACTTCACTTGACAACAGCCAGTAAGCCAGCATATAAAACCCGATATGAAGAGGTTTAATTCAGACGCCAACCTCCATTTTCTTCTGGAATAAATATTGACATGTCTCTCTCTCTCTCTCTCTCTCTCTCTCTCTCTCTCTCTCTCTCTCTCTGTAGGCGATCACTTGCACTAAAAGACTTATTCTGTCACTGATAAACCATTGCGAATATTTGAGTCTTGCTCAGAATCTGTCGGCAACAACGAGCCCACCAAAAATATATTTTGAGCTTTCAGCCGTTTTCTCTCTCTCTCTCTCTCTCTCTCTCTCTCTCTCTCTCTCTCTCTCTCTCTCTCCATTTCCAACAGAGCCGTAAGATGGATGACTCCCGGGACAAAAGGTCAACCGCAGGTTTATTTATGACCTATTTCCTGTATTGCCCCGTCGTCGTCGTCAACGAGCGAGGTCGCGAAGGAAAACTCCCCCCGATGCATTTCTCATCTGGGAAGAGATTCTACGTCACGTCTGGCTTACTAATGTTGGGAAGGTTCGAAGAATTCGTCCTTCTTCCAAACCTCCCAGTTCCAAGAAGGGTACGACGGGTCGGGTGAGCTTTTGCTCGCTCTTGACTTTTCCACTCTTCCTTCGCGATTTTTCTTCCTTTCATTTTGGTGGGCGTATAGTAAAATCGATACATGGATCTTACGTCTTGAATATGCATATATATATGATATATATGTATATGTACACTCGGCAAGGAAAGTGAGGATACAGTTTTTTTAATCTTCGGACATATATTGCTAATTAATGCGACATCTGGCAACTTTAGAAGGGGGAGGAGCTTCAGTCTTAATGTGTTTGCTTTTTGCTTGACCTCCTATGACTTTCAATCATATTCTACGGTTCTGAAATCATTGATACTTAAATGCAGTAGTAAGCTTTACAGTAATCGTTCAAGTTGTAATTTGCAGCGACAGTTCTGAGCAAAATAAACATTTTTCGACATAACTTACCAACTAACCTTACACAAATGAATTTATGACACCACAATGAACGGAATGCTTGCGTAATCGGAAACGCGAGCTTCCATAATGAAATCAAGAGTTAAATTTGAGCAATGTCTAACGAAAAACGTGGGGAACAATAAAGGAACAAATGCAATGTTATGATGCGAGAGAGAGAGAGTTGGTGTTGTGTAAGCCTAGGCCTATATGTAGAGCTACTCATTTCATTATTTTTTTTATTTTCATTTAGAGATTGAGCGATACTATACTTGTATAGTATGTTTTAGCAACGGAGAGAGAGAGAGAGTTGCTGTTGTGTAAGCCTATCTATATGTAGACTACTCATTTTATTATTTTTTCTTTGAGAGAGTGAGCGATACTATATTTGTAAAGCATGTTTTAGCAATGGAGAGAGAGAGAAACTATGGCAACGTCAAGAAACATCCAGTTACTTGTGTTTCCCGCTACTCCGCACATCATAGAGAACGCTCTTGCGGGTTTAAATGCGATTTGGTCAACCTACCCTAGCTGTCACATCATTTACTGCCATTAATTCCAGCTGACCTTTAACACCGTGAAATATAAATATGAATGTGTAAAAATTAAATGAATTATCATTACCTCGTATGATGATGCAGTAATAAGCCTGTTCATAACGGAAAACAAGTAAATATTGCCGTTCTGATAAACAGTACTACACCGAGATATCCATACACTATCTTTTAGATCTCTGTGAACGAAGGCATATGAGAAATTCTGATTACTTCGGACATCCATGGTGGTTTTAAGTATCTGAACGCTTTTGTTTTGCAGATTTAATATATATGATATAATTTGCATTGTATTTTCATATTCTAGAGTAAATTTACCGAGATTATGTGTTTTCTGTAAGAAAAAAATTAAAATTCGATGAACGAAATGTAATGAAAACTGTATCCTCACTTTTCTTGCCGAGTGTACATGTGTATGTATCACCGGAGTTTGGAAAGAGTATGTTGCACACCTCGTGTCAGTGTATTCTGTTTATGTTTCTTATTGCGATAAGTCCGGAGAAGTCTTGCAGTCCTTTTTTTTTTCTCTCTCTCCTCAT
>NC_089791.1:43947382-43982382 GCF_040412425.1 Macrobrachium rosenbergii
TAATTGAAACTCAAATCATAAATGCAATTTTAGTGAAAGAAAAAATTATATTTTTCACTGATTGCATGTTCCTAGTTGGAATTGGAATTATGAATGTAATTTTAGTGAAAGAAAGAAGATTGCTTTTCACTGATAGCATATCCCTAGTTTGGACTCAAATTATAACTTTAATTTTAGTAAGAAATCGAGGAACAAGGACGAGCCAGAAAATCTAATTATTGCCTCTGTAGTCACTTCCGATTTTCATGACGGGTATTGTTGAGCCTATGTTTTACGAAACTTCACGAATCAGTTATTAAAGACTTGATCCCATTGTTAACAATTACGTTACACAAAAGACTCAATTCGGTGATGTTTTTTAATTAAATGTGGAAGGCAATAATCATGCTGAGAAAAGAGAACTTTCCAAGAGAGTTTCATTATCAAGAATAATCGTAAGTAGTGAGTTTTTAGAATTTTATTTGTCGAATTGTTAAAGCCAGATTTCAACGTTAAGTAGTCTCGCTTTTTGTGAAGTTGTTTTGAATTTTAGAGTTGTCCGTCTTGGTTTCTATTCAGATTATGTTTTTCAGTAGTAATAATAATAATAATAATACACCACATTCCTGGGGACACGTGGCATGGGTAAATACTAGTAATAATGACTAATTACTAATTACGTATTGGTCATATGGTCAGACGACCAAATGAAAAGGGGTGCACCATATTCTGGACGCAGTCGTAACTGTCACAGATTGAAAGTCTCATAATAATAATAATAATAATAATAATAATAATAATAATAATAATAATAATAATAATAATATCAGCTTGAGTCATTAAATTGGGGAAGAAATCCACCGTGGTGTAGGTATAAAAATATATTTTTAAAAATTATACAAAGCGAGAGCTTTTGAGAACCTGCCCGATTCCCCTTCTCAGTCTGAGATTGAAAAGGAGAATCGAGCATGTTCTCGAAAGCTCTCGTTTAGTATATGTATTTCCAATAAATGTTGACACCTACACAAAGATTGAGAAGGAGAATCGAGCAGGTTGGCGAAAGCTCTCGTTTTGTATATATTTCCAATATATACTGACACCTACACAAAGATTGAGAAGGAGAATCGGGAAGGTTCTTGAAAGCTCTTGTTTTGTATATATATATATTTCCAATATATGTTGACACCTACACAAACATTGAGAAGGAGAATCGAGTAGGTTCTCGAAAGCTCTCGTTTTATATATATATTTCCAGTATATATTGACACCTACACAATGATTGAGGAGAATCGAGCAGGTTCTGGAAGGATCTCGTTATATATATATATATATATATATATATATATATATATATATATATATATATATATATATATATATATATATAATATATATTGATATATATATATATATATGGATTATTTCGCCAATAATAATGATAACAATGAAGCCATAACTCGTAGACACGGTGGCAGCCTTATCCATACGTGTTTACTACAGAGCAGGAGAGAGAGAAATTAGACCTTTCACCTTTTCTCCTTGTAAAGGTGCGTTGTGTTGAGGCAGGGAAAGGTACCTTTTAAGAAGGTGCCGAATGTCCCTCTTGGCCCTGTGCTTAAGCCATCCAATTATTCATCCGACCGTCCATTAATCCATCCAACCATTCTCTTAAAGGGTGGGGAAGGGGGGAGGAAATTGCTGTTAAATAAATTTTATACTTGGTAAATTTGTCGCTATTACACATCTTAAACATCAGTGACGATAGTGATTATGTTAATGTTATTTTATTGACTATTTTCTGTGTTAGTATTATTATTATTATTATTATTATTATTATTATTATTATTATTAAGCAGCTTTCCGAAGTGCAGTTATTATTATTATTATTATTATTATTATTATTATTATTATTATTATTATTATTGAGATAATGATAATTGGTTAGTACAATGGCATTAATCAAGAAGATAGCAAAGAAAGTTATGGAAACATTATTTTAGTGTATATATTTCTAGTGGAATAATAGGAGTTTATTGAAGGAAATATGAGAAGTATCAAAATATTATAAATAGTTCAGAATAGTTGAAACTTATCCTTAAAAGCCTTTGGGATTAAAATTTTTTATACTCTGCTTGGGTAATGAATACATTTATTGAAATTATTTTTTATTAAAATTATTTTTTAACAAAACATGTAATCGAATTAACGTTCTTTCGAACGGTTTACGTTTGCCAAAAGTAGTATGTTATCATCATTCCAAAATAATTATCAGTGTTTCTTACATCTAAACCATTTTTCTATTTTTATATCGGATAATAAATATGTATTACCACAAAAGAAATAGATTTAAAATTAGCGAAATGTTCTCTACAAATTCCGATGCTAGAAACTTTACGTTTATTGCAGGTATATAAATGTAAATTTAAATATTCAGTGGCTTTCTCTATTTGAAATTTAACGTGTATTGAAATTAATCGAATAAATTAATATTTTCTCTTATACATATTTCCATAGCCGAAAATATGCGTTCATCGAAGTGTAGAAATCTGAATTTCAAAAATTTTTTTTTTTGACCGAAGTACTTCCATAATGGCGCACTTAATTCGAAATTGCTTCCAAAAATTTATCAGTCCGATTTAGTCTGCTTTGCTTCCTAAAATGTATCAGTCTGATATAGTCTGCTCTGTTTCCAAACTTTTATCAGTCCGATATAGTAGCTTTGCTTCCTAAAAGTTATCAGTCCGATATACATGTAATCTTCTCTGCTTCCTAAAATTTATCAGTCCGATATATTATGCTCTGCTTCCAAAAATTTATCAGTCCCATATAGTCTGCTCTGCGTCATAAAATGTATCAGTCCGATATAGTCTGCTCTGCTTCCAAAAAGGTATCAGTCTGATTTAGTCTGCTCTACTTCCAAAAATTTATCAGTCCGATATAGTCTGCTTTGCTTCCTAAAATTTATCAGTCTGATATAGTCTGATCTGCTCCCAAAAATTTATCAGTCCAATATACTGTAGTATGCTCTACTTCCTAATATTTATCAGTTCGATATATATATGTAGGCTAGTCTGCTCTGCTTGCTAAAATTTATCATTCCTATATAGTCTGTTCTTGTTCCAAACATTTATCAGTTCCATATAGTCGGCTGTGCTTCATAAAATTTATCCGTCCAATATTGTCTGCTTTATCAGTCCGATATAGTGTGATGTGCTTCTAAAAATGTATCAGTCCGATTTAGTCTGATGTGCTTCCAAAAATTTAGCACTCCGACATAGTCTGATGTGCTTCCAAAATTGTATCAGTCCATTTCAGTCCGATGTGCTTCCAAAAATTTACCAGTCCGATATAGTCTGCAGCGCTTCCAAAAATTTACCAGTCTGATACAGTCTGATGTGCTTGCGAAAACATATGAGTCCGATTTAGCATGATGTGTTTCCAAAAATTTATCAGTCCAATATAGTCTGACGTGCTTCCAAAACTGTATCAGTCTGATTTAGTCTGATGTGCTTCCAAAAATGTACCAGTTCGATTTAGTCTGATGTGCTTCCAAAAATGTATCAGTCGGATAGTCTGATGTACTTCCAAAATGTATCAGTCCGGTATAGTCTGATGTGCTTCCAAAAATGTATCAGCCCGATTTAATCTGATGTGCTTCCAAAAAATGTATCAGTACGATTTAGTCTGATGTGCTTCCAAAAATGTGTCAGTCCGATATAGTCTGGCGTGCTTCCAGAAATGTATCGGTCCGATTTAGTCTGATGTGCTTCCAAAAATTTACCACTCCAATATGTATATAGTCTGATGTGCTTCCAAAAATTCACCACTCCGATTTACCCTGATGTGCTTCCAGAAATGTATCAGTCCGATACAGTCCGTTCTGCTTCCGAAAATTTGTCAGTCCAATTTAGTCCGCTCAGGTGGGTGGCGGGCACCTCGTTCGTTCCGAAAGTCCTTAGAGAGGAAACATGATTCATGTCGGATATGAACGGAAGGATTTATGACCTCAGGGATAATAGACGACTCCTCACACGCTGTGACACATGCGACACTTTCCTCAAACACACACACACCCTCTCTCTCTCTCTCTCTCTCTCTCTCTCTCTCTCTCTCTCTCTTTTGGCTGTCCGGGCTACTGGCTAGTCCTACCTGAACGCAGTATATCTTGCGTAAGACGGGGGATAACTTAGTTATCGCTGTAATTGGGGGTCAAAGGTTTGAGAGCGACCAGTAAAGCTAATTATATTTTCCGTGATACAAAGGTTAACGTTGTTATCATTGTCACTAATAATGTGTGGATATATATACATATACATATATACATATATATATATATATATATATATATATATATATATATATATTATATATAAAAGAAAAATGCCAAATATATTTTACACTAACAATGGATATTAGTTATCATTGTATCGGAAACCGGTAATTATGAGAGAGAGAGAGAGAGAGAGAGAGAGATAATGGAGTATGTCTTCCATGAAACAAGGGATAATTTAGTTGTCAGTGTTAATGAATAAGAGGCGGCACTGTGCGGGGAGAGAGAGAGAGAGAGCAACAATGCTTACACGAAAGAAATGTTATCTACGTTAGATATCACTGCAGAGAGAGAGAGAGAGAGTGAGAGAGAGAGAGAGAGAGAGAGAGAGAGACGTGCTGTCGTATGGAAGAAAATTGAAGCAGTGAATGAGAGCCATATATCATGATACCCAAGACAGAGAAAATACGAGGGCAAAGGAGAAGAAGGAAAAGGAAATAGACCGATAAAGCGAAGACAGATTGATTCTCTTCCTTCACATCTTCCTGCCTCCCGAACTTCTCTTCATTTCCGATCTTTTCTCCTTGATCTCTTCTTCCTGGTGTTCTTCCTGCTTCCTTCCCCATGTCGTCTTTAATTGCATTCCAGGGAAGAACGGCCCTCCTCCCTCAAGTTCCCTTCAATACTGGCCAATTAAATGGGAAGGGGAGGGAAAGAGGGAAGGGAGGGAGAGAGAAGGCAGAATGTAGGAGGAGGAATGTACAAACAAACTTCTCAGTTGGTTTTGGTGGCGAGCAAAAGATCGGTCAATCCCTCTCGCTGCGAAATTGAATTCCTAAATGCGAGCTGTTGGGTTATTTACTTCACAGCAGTTTCCTTGGCAGATTTTCTTCTTCTTTTTTTTTCCACCTGAGTTTATGAGAGGATGATTTGAATTCTTCGCCTTCGCGTCGGGAACTGCAACTGCATACTTTCCTCGTACTCTTTGATGTGATGAGTAGATCCCTGCCCCGTCTAGCTTTTGCAGAGGATGCTAATATTATTAAATTCTTGTCTGTGCAGCGGAGGGGAACGAGTTGACACTGCGGCTCTCAGGGTAGACTGTGTCGTCCGGTTTTGAGTATGTCGTTATCCATTGATAACGAAAGACATGAAGCGATTAAAAGCAAGCGTAATAGAAATAGAAATTCTGGTGTTTTGTGATTATTATTATTATTATTATTATTATTATTATTATTTTATTATTATTATTATTATTATTATTATTATTATTATTATTATTATTCAGAAGATGAACCCTATTAATATTGAACAAGCCCACATGGGCCATTGACGTGAAATTCAAGCTTCCAAAGAATATGGTGTTCATTTGAATGAAGTAACAGAAGGTAAAAGGAAATACGAAATCATTTGAATGAAGTAACAGAAGTTAATAAGAAATGCAAAGTCATTTGAATAAAGTAACAGAAGGTAAAAGGAAACACAAAATCATTTGAATGAAGTAACAGAAGGAAATAGGAAATACAGAAAGAAAAGATTAGTTATTAGATCTCTTCTCTCTGTATCTCCCATTACCTTCTGTTGCTTCTTTCAAATGAAACGCGAGAGAAGTTTATAAACGAAAGCGAATTAATGAAGACGTACAAACACATACAAGAGTATGGATATGAATTGCTCCTGAGCCTTCATGCCGTATTTGGTCAGTAGTATATAAGGATACAGGTAGTTTAATAGAAATATTATCGGAATAAGTTGATAAATAAAACATTTAATGTACTCTGGCACGCATGTTGACACAAGCTCTCACAAACTGATGTATGTATGTATGTATGTATGTATGTATGTATGTATGTATATATATATATATATATATATATATATATATATATATATATATTATATATATATAAGCATATATATTAGATATATATATAAAATATATACACACTATAAATGTATATTTATACATATATATATAATGTGTGTGTGCATAGGTGTGCGTTCGTGTATGCATGCAAATGACTGTACCCTTGTCGATACTAAACCAATTCTGTCCATCCTGAAGAGGTGTGGAGCCGGGAAAATCAGTGAGAATAAAGTTTTTGATTGGAATCGAATAGCTCAGTAACCATGACACATGAATGCGAGCCTCTGGCATTGTTGTATCAGTACGGGTGCAAAAAAATAAATAAATAAATAAAAAAAGGTTTTCGGTATCAGAATAGAATATCACTTTGTGATTCCGCTTCCTTTGATACAAAAGTTCTTTCAGATTGCAATGAAAGTTTTCTCATGCACAAGTTTGCATTTCATTTCTAATTGGCTTTTGTATGTGACTCAGACACTGTAACGGACAGTGAAATGAGAGGAATGTAATTAAAAGCAGTTGGGTGGGTAGCTTTGATCCCCTGATGTCTAGCAGAGAACTGGAGTAGTTCTTGGACTGAATGACCGATTTCTATAACTGTCCTTGCCACATCTGTAATAATAAGTGCCTAAATATATTATTCTAAATAACGGGCAGTAATATTAACAGGAAAATAATGAATGAATTTTTTCTCTGAATATTCATTCATTCAATACATGTTTTACAAATGCTTCCATGAATTGCTTCCATCAAATTTTAACGATGCCTTGGGTTCAGAGCAATTTTGCTATTTGGTTGCGAGTCGAAGTGGCAGACACGAGGCAGTTATGTAAATTTGATAATCATTGAATGACAGCCAACTTTGCTTGCTCTAGTTTAGTATGCTGTCAAAATTACGGACTGAGAAGGGAAGGAAAATAGCTTTCGAAGAGCAGAATCGTGCTTGAAATATGCATGTAGGTCTCCGGACTCTGACGACCAAAAACAAGTAAAAAATGCGCCGAAGCTTCGGCACTATCGACTTTTCTGTACAGTGTATAATGCTGTATGATCCCCGGCCCATGAGACTTTCAGTCACGGCCTGTCCTACAGCGTTGTCAGACGTACGATCATGGCTAACTTTAACCTTAAATAAAATAAAAACTACTGAGGCTAGAGGGCTGCAATTTGGTATGTTTGACGATTGGAGAGTGGATGATCAACATGCCAATTTGCAGCCCTCTAACCTCTGTAGATTTTAAGATCTGAGGACGGACAGACAAAGCCATCTCAATAGTTTCCTTTTACAGAACACTAAAAACGAGTGAGCAACAACACTGATACAGTGGCAGGGAGATACTGCCACTGAAAAGTCCAGAACTTCAGTGCAACAAATACTCGATTAATTGGCAATGAGTCTTGAAGACGTACAAACAAATATTAGACAGAGTGACGTTTTCCTACCCTTTAACTATTCTTGTGCTCTATTTCCTGTTTCGTTTCGAATCCTCTGAGGAATGGAAAACTTTTCTTGGCAAGTTCTACATCGCTCCTACAACTTAGCGTAGTGTTTTCTTCGGAAATGTGTGAGAAGTCTGTTGTTTCCAGGGTATTTGAAATACCGCCGGCTCTGGTACTGATCTGTCAGGTGATTTAGTAATGTAAGGTTATGGATTGTGTATTGTGAATTGGATTGTTATTGAGAATCTGTTCGTGAAATGTTGTAACGTCAGGTGGTTTAGTAATATAGGGTTACGGATTGTGCATTGTGAATCTGTTCGTGAAATGTTGTAACGTCAGGGGACTTAGTAATATAGGATTATATATTGTGTATTGTGAATCTTTTCGTGAAATGTTGTAACTTCAGGCTATTTAGTAATATAGGGTTATGGATTGTGTGTTGTGAGTCTGTTCGTGAAATGTTGTAACATTATATTACCATGGAAAAAATAAGACATGTTTGAAGTCTTTTTTTTTTCCAGGATATGTGATATCCCGCTGCCTGTGGTATTGATCTGTCAGGTGATTTATTAATGTTATATTTTAGTCTTCTGTAAAAGAAAACTACTGAGATGACTATTTGTCTGTCCATCCGCACTTTTTCTGTCCGTCCTCAGATCTTAAAACTATTGAGGCTAGAGGGCTGCAAATTGGTATGTTGATCACCCACCCTCCAATCATCAAACATACCATTTTGTAGCCCTCTAGTCTCAGTAGTTTTTATTTTATTTAAGGTTAAAGTTAGCCATAATCGTGCATCTGGTAACGCTATAGGTCATGCCACCACCGAGATGTGGCTGAAAGCTTCATGGGCCGCGGCTCTTACAGAAAACTTGATTGCGCCGAATAAACTTCGGCGCATTTTTTTACTCGGTTTTTTTCCGAAAACTACTTGAAACTGTTATCATGTCATTGTGAATTACGTCAAGAGATGAAATCTGTGGACTGTGTATTGTGAATCTGTCCGTGAAATGTTGTAGCATTATATTACCATGGAAAAAATGAAGTCATGTTTCGCCAACATTAGTTTTCAAAAGCAATATTGTTTTGCAGATTGATATTTATCCTCGTCTGAGAGGAATTTCCAGAGCATCTCCCAACACTCTCCGTCAAACTGAGCTTAGCCGGCTGAAACAACGAGTGTTTATTTTTGTTTGGGATCAGAATCGTTCTCCCCGTGTAATGAACCACCCGGCGTTGAAAACAGAAATAAGGACGTTTCTGTTTTCGCTCAGGGGAACGGCTAATATTTTTTTTTTTTTTTTTTTTACCATTTTCCATTTCTTTTGCAGACGTAAATCTGTGACAAGATCAGAGACTGCGTTCTTGTATGTACATGTATATATATATATATATATATATATATATATATATATATATATATATATATATATATATATATATATATATATTCAGCCAAACCACAGGAAAAATAAAAGAAGTTGTGTTGAATTAACACGAAAACACTTAGTACTCCTATTTTTTCTGTGGCCTTGGCTGAATATATTGTCGTGCGCTATTTAGTGACACATAAGACACATATACATATATATATATATATATATATATATATATATATATATATATATATATATATATATATATATATATATATACATATACACTTTAGTCTCCATATTCCGATAAGGTAAATGACCAGAGGAAAATTGGTATGACAGTGCCTAGCTGCTTCGTAGTATTCATCATTATTGTTGTTTTTTTTTTTATTAATTTACTGTTCGCCTATTAGCTACTAGTACAAGATATTTATTACTATTACAACATAGTAGTTACTATTAAGATATATTTGTTACTATTACAGCATATTTGCTACTATTACAACATATTTGTTGCTATTACCACATATTTGTTGCTATTGCGAATTACAACATATTTGCTATTATTACAACATCTTTGTTACTATTACAACATATTTGTTACTATTGCAACATAGTTGTTACCATTACAGAGTTGTGACTAATACGACATATAACATATCCGTTACTGTTACAGGGATAAAGGTATAAATGTTAATGGCAACCGTAGAAGTAATACTGAGAAATGTAATCAGTTTTGAACTTTCTGAAACGACACAAAGGAAAATTAAACCACATAAACATCCCCCCCCCAAAAAAAAACAATATATAACAAAAAAAGCAGTCAATAGGAAAACTTACCAGCAGAAACGCCAATAATTCGGAAAAGGACCAGCAGCAGAAGCAGCCTTTTTATACTGAAGCACATGCCCAAGAAGAAGAAGAAGAGGAAGGAGAAGAAGAAGATACGAAGTCAACTTTCGAAGTCGAAAATATCGTTTGTGTGGGAAGTCAGCGAAAGTTGGCCGAGCGGAAGTCGTGAACCGATTTAATATCCGTTTGTGAAGGACGATACTAAGTAGTTGGGTCCCCAAGTTTACCTCCATCCTCTGCCAGATGATCTCTCTCTCTCTCTCTCTCTCTCTCTTCTTCTTCTTCTTCTTCTTCTTCTTCTTCTTCTTCTTCTCCTCTGCCCAAATACGGAAGAGAAAGATAGAGGACTGGTAATACCCCTTGGTGAATAGGAAAAAAAGATAGGTAGAGGACTGGTAATATCCCTGGGCGAATAGGAATGAAAGGTAGATAGAGGACTGGTAATACCCCTGGGTGAATAGGAAAAAAAGATAGAGGACTGGTAATACCCCTGGGCGAATGGGAAATAAAGGTAGATAGAGGACTGGTAATACCCCTGGGCGAATAGGAATAAAAGGTTGATAGAGGACTGGTAATACCCCTGGGCGAATAGGAAAAAAAGGTAGATAGAGGACTGGTAATACCCCTGGGCGAATAGGAATAAAAGGTAGATAGAGGATGGTAATACCCCTGGGCGAATAGGAATAAAAGGTAGTTAGAGGACTGGTAAATACCCCTGGGCGAATAGGAAAAAAAGGTAGATGGAAGACTGGTAATAGCCCTGGGCGAATAGGAATAAAAGGTAGATAGAGGACTGTTAATACATATCAAAAATCAAGGTAAAAATGAAGCAAATAAAGAAAGGAACAAATATCATGTGTTGAAGGCAAAAAGCAAGCCAACAACACATTACGAAATGTCAGCACCACGATATGAGGCATCAACACCTAGATATAGTACAAGGACAAGCAGTGTATCTATGATGCTAGGGGATGGTGCAGATATGGAGATAAATGCAGGTATGTGCACAAAATGAATAAATATAAAGATGGAAGGTCAAATATAATAATGGAAAAGTTGGATTTTTTAATGTACGAATTTCTGGAAATGAAGAAAAGATCAACATATCAGAACAGGAAAGAGACATGGGAAAATCCTTATTATTACCCATATTGATAATGGAGATAATACGCAAACCATCATAGTGATGAATGCGCAGGGTTTAGTTTCGAGTAACTCGAAAAGAAAGGTAGAGTTCTTAGAAGAACTAACCCAAAATGAAAAAATAGAAATAATGAATATAAGTGAAACCTGGTATTCCCAAGAGACTGGTAATGATGACCAGATAAAGGGTTTCCAAACTTATAGATCAGATAGAAAAAATAGAAATCAAGGGGGAACCACGATATATGGGAGAGACACCAATCAAGGAAAAATCTGTGAGAAATAGAGTAACGCAGAATGTGAATTAATAGCGGTAGAATTTGAATCTGAAAAATTAGTGAACATTGTAATATACAGACCCCCTAATACTAAAGAGTTTGACATAATAATTGACAAATTGGATGATATATTTAGAAATCACAAGGACTGGACTATACTCCTATCCGGAGACTTTAACTTTCCTTTCGTAGAATGGAAAGAACGAATAGGAGACTGGTTGTATTTATACATATAAAAAAGAGAGCAATAGTAGTGCAGAAGATAAGAGGCAATTGGAAAAGCTATTAGATATGCTACTAGAACACAACATTCAGCAAATAAATCACCTGCCAACAAGAAAGGATAATATTTTAGACCTAGTATTTGTGAACGAGGTGAACTATGTTAAAGAAATAATAGTGTATAATACGAGTATTTCGGACCATAATGTCATAGAACTAATAGTCCGTTCCAAAGCACATGAAAACAGAGATAAGCAAGAGACGAAAAAATGGGAAGGATATGGAAAATACAATTTCTATAGTAAGAATATAAATTGGTCAAAAATAAATGAAGAATTAAACAAAGAATGGGAAAACATATTTGTAAGTGATAATATACAGGTAAATACCAATATATTATATAAAAATATTAGAGGAAATAGTGGAAAAATATATACCAAGAAAAAAGTAAACATCAGTCACGAATACCAAGAGACAGAAGGATCTTGTTCAGAAAATCAGAAAGTGGAAAAAGGTCTTGCAAAAGAAAAGAATGCATGGAAAGTGATGGAACTAAAAAGTAAGATAGAAAATGCAGAACAAAAGATTATACAGTCAAAAGAAAATGAAAAATGTGTCCTAGAAGAAAAGACCCTACAAAATATCAAGCAAAACCCTAAAATTTTTTATTCATATGCAAAAAAGATGAATAAAATAAGAGTAGAAATAGGCCCTCTAAGAATTGAAGGGCGATTAACGAATGAAAAAAAGGAAATATGTAACATATTAGCAGAAAGATATAAGAGTGAATTTACACCTAGAATTGATAATGAAGATAATGATACAGAAATCATAGATGAAAATATTGAATATTTATAGGACATAGGTATTACAGAAGCCGATATTGTGCAGGCTATTAATGAAATTAAAAAGGGATCAGCAACAGGACCAGACGGCGTACCTGCCATATTGTTAAAGAAAGTGGTTCATTCAATCGCAAAGCTGCTAGCAATATTATTGAGACAAAGTATAGATACAGGTAAGATTTACGATGAGCATAAATTAGCATATATTACTCTACTTTCAAAAGTGGTTCAAGACTAGAGGCAAAGTAATTATAGGCCTGTGAGTCTGACATCTCATATTATGAAAGTTTATGAAAGGGTAATGAAAAAAATATAATGAAACATTTAATGAAAAATAGATTGTTCGATATAGGACAACATGGTTTTGTACCTGGAAAAAGTACACAATCCAACTCTTAGTCCACCATGAAAGCATATATAAAAATATGATAAATGAAAAAGATACAGATGTGGTTTACCTAGACTTTGCAAAAGCTTTTGGCAAGGTAGACCATAATATATTAGCGAAAAAAATTAGAAAACATAACATTGTGGACAAAGTAGGAAGATGGATAAAAGAATTTTTGCAAAACAGAAAACAGATAGTAATTGCAAACGATGAGAAATCGGATGAAGCTACGGTAATATCCGGTGTGCCACAAGGTACGGTGTTAGCTGCATTGCTGTTTGTGATTATGATTGCAGACATAGACAGTAATGTTAAAGACTCAGTAGTAAGAAGTTTCATAGATGACACAAGAATAAGTAGAGAAAATTGCTTGTGATGAAGATAGGAACTCGCTTCAAAAGAGACCTAAACAAAATATATAAATGGGCAGATAAATAGGATGGTATTTAACTCTGATAAATTTGAATCAGTAAACTATGGTGATAAAAAAGGAATGCTATATGCATATAAAGGACCTAATAATGAGACAATCACAAATAAGGAAGCAGTTAAAGACCTTGGTGTGATGTTGAATAGGAATATGTTATGCAAGGATCAAATAGCAATACTATTGGCAAAATGCAAAGCAAAAATGGGAATGTTGTTCCGGCACTTCAAAACAAGAAAAGCTGATAATGTTTTATAAAACGTACGTACGTAGTCCACTTGAATATTGCAATATAATATGGTACCCACACTACCAAAAGGATATTGCACAAATAGAGAGTGTACAAAGGTCATTTACAGCTAGAGTAGAAGAAGTTAAGGACCTTGACTACTGGGAAAGACTACAATTCTTAAATTTATATAGTCTTGAAAGGAGAAGAAAACGCTACATGGTAATCCAAGCATGGAAACAGATAGAAGGAATTACCAAAAACATCATGGAGCTAAAAATATCAGAAAGAGCAAGCAGAGGTAGATTAATAGTGCCCAAAACTATACCAGGAAAACTAAGGAAAGCACACAGGACATTAATCCACCACGCACCAGCATCGATAATGCAGCGTCTATTCAATGCGCTACCAGCTCATCTGAGGAACATAACAGGAGTGAGCGTAGATGTGTTTAAGAATAAGCTCAACAAATATCTAAGATGCATCCCAGACCATCCAAGATTGGAAGATGCAAAATATACCGGAAGATGCGTTAGCAATTCTCTGGTAGACATCAGAGGTGCCTCACACTGAGAGACCTGGGGCAACCCGAACGAACTGTAAGGTCTGTAAGGTAAGGTCTGGGCGAATAGGAAAAAAAGGTAGATAGAGGACTGGTAATACCCCTGGGCGAGTAGGAAAAAAAAGGTAGATAGAGAACTGGTAACACCCCTGGGCGAATAGGAAAAAAAGGTAGATAGAGTACTGGTAATACCTCTGGGCGAGTAGGAAAAAAAGGTAGATAGAGTACTGGGAATACCCCTGGGCGAGTAGGAAAAAAAGGTAGATAGAAGACTTAATACCCCTGGGCGAATAGGAAAAAAAAGGTAGATAGAGGACTGGTAATACCCCTGGCCGAATAGGAATAAAAGGTAGATAGAGGACTGGTAATACCCCTGGGCGAATAGGAAAAAAAGGTAGATAGAGGACTGGTAGTACCCCAGGGCAAATAGGAAAAAAAGGTAGATAGAGTACTGGTAATACCCGTGGGCGAGTAGGAAAAAAAGGTAGATAGAGTACTGGTAATACCCGTGGGCGAGTAGGAAAAAAAGGTAGATAGAGTACTGGTAATACCAATGGGCAAGTAGGAAAAAAGGTAGATAGAGGACTGTTAATACCCCTGGCCGAATAGGAAAAAAAAGAGGACTGGTAATACCCGTGGGCAAATAGGAATAAAAGGTAGATAGAGGACTGTTAATAACCCTGTGCGAATAGGAAAAAAATGTAGATAGAGGACTGGTAATAGCCCTGGGCGAATAGGAAAAAAGGTAGATAGAGTACTGGTAATACCCCTGGGCGAGTAGGAAAAAAGGTAGATAGAGGATTGTTAATACCCCTGGGCGAATAGGAAAAAAAATGTAGATAGAGGACTGGTAATAACCCTGTGCGAATAGGAAAAAAATGTAGATAGAGGACTGGTAATACCCCTGGGCGAATAGGAAAAAGGTAGATAGAGGACTGGTAATACCCCTGGGCAGTAGGAAAAAAAAAAGTGTATAGAGGACTGTTAATACCCCTGGGCAAATAGGAATAAAAGGTAGATAGATAGAGTACTGGTAATAGCCCTGGGCAGTAGGAAAAAGGTAGATAGAGGACTGTTAATACCCTGGGCGAATAGGAAAAAAGGTAGATAGAGGACTGTTAATACCCCTGGGCAAATAGGAAAAAAAGGTAGATAGAGGACTGGTAATACCCCTGGGCGAGTAGGAAAAAAAGATAGATAGAGTACTGGTAATACCCCTGGGCGAATAGGAAAAAAGGTAGATAGAGGACTGTTAATACCCCTGGGCGAATAGGAAAAAAAGGTAGATAGAGGACTGGTAATACCCTGGGTGAATAGGAATAAAAAGTAGATAGAGTACTGGTAATAGCCCTGGGCGAGTAGGAAAAAAAGGTAGATAGAGGACTGGTAATACCCTGGGTGAATAGGAATAAAAGGTAGATAGAGTACTGGTAATACCCCTGGGCGAATAGGAAAAAAAGGTAGATAGAGGACTGGTAATACCCTGGGCAAATAGGAATAAAAGGTAGATAGAGTACTGGTAATACCCCTGGGCGAGTAGGAAAAAAGGTAGATAGAGGACTGTTAATACCCCTGGGCGAATAGGAAAAAAGGTAGATAGAGGACTGGTAATACCCCTGGGCAAATAGGGAAAAAGGTAGATAGAGGACTGTTAATACCCTGGGCGAATAGGGAATAAAGGACTGGTAGATACCCTGAAGACTGCAGATAAATACCCCTGGGCGAATAGGAAAAAAGGTAGATAGAAGACTGGTAAATACCCCCGGGGAAAAAGGTGGAATAAAGGTAGATAGAGGAATGGTAATACCCCTGGGCGAATTGGAATAAAAGGTAGATAGAGGAATGGTAAATACCCCTGGGTTGATGGGAAAAAAAGGTAGATAGAAGACTGGTAATAGCCCTGGGCGAATAGGAATAAAAGGTAGATAGAGGACTGGTAAATACCCCTGGGCTAATGGGAAAAAAAGGTAGATAGAGGACTGGTAATAGCCCTGGGCGAATAGGAATAAAAGGTAGATAGACTGGTAAATACCCTTGGGTGGTTAGGAATAAAAGTACCGGTAGCTTAATATATGCTCAAGGCTCATCTTTTATCTGCATTTGTGGCCGGTATCAAGCAACTGGACTCCCATTTTGAGGAATTGGTCCTAGTAAGGGGTGAACATCACACTGGCCAAATCAACCACGTCCTTGTCGATGCAGGACAGCTAAATCTTGAATTTGTTTGCAAAACCCAAACTTACTGTTCTTTTCGTTTCCATTAACTTCATTAAAACATTCCTTTAAGAGTCATATTACCGTCCGGTAGCCATTACTGTTCACCGATGCAAGAACTGACTGAACCGACATTTCCCAACTTCGGTGATCGAAAAATTAGCTGTTTAGCGAATGTGCCGTTAACGGCCATTCTTTGCAGATCATTATCCAAATCACTCAAGAATTCGATTACCGGTCAGTCATCTGTAGACATGAAGCTGCTCCTTATGCCGACGTTTTCAGCTGTATTTAATTTCAGCTCTACTTTTAGTTTAGAAAAAAGCTCTTCTGGTTAGTCATGAATCACCGCTCTGCTTCCTCTGTGTTGTGAAATGTTTGCATCCACCGTCCAATCTTCAACTCCATGAATTGTAACGCAGCAGTTCCAGTAAATCAACGGACACATTCGCCTATGTTAACGAGAACCTCGACCGATCACAAGTCTGTGAGAAAGTTGTTACAACTTTTCAATCAACGTCTTTAATCGGAAAACTTGCTGCGACTTACCGAGAAACCAAACGTTTTCATTCTTACCTCAACCTCATAATTCAAATCAAGTAAAGCGTTAACTCCCCCGTCGGATGAAGTAACCCTCATTCACTCGCGATATGAATTTTTATTCATAAGTTACATGAGCGGATTTTTTTTTTTTTTCAACGAAGAAAAAAGTTCGTCCCGTAATTACATTCAGGGCGAGTAAACACGAGAATTAATGGTGCAATGTCAAGAGTGGTTGAGACGTAGGGCTTACAACAGGGGGACGGTGTTTGCATTGCAAATTTATGCAATAATCATCTGGCGGAAATCGTTAGGGAAAATGTGAATTGCTCTCACGCTCTTTCCAGTGGTCCTCGGGCCTCAGAGTGACCCATTGCCGGCCTCTTCTAACTCCTAGGAGTGAGGGACGCATTGATGCAATCCTTAGCCGAAATTGAAATTCCTGATGGGGACGTTGAAGAGGGAATTCTTTCAATTATTGCTCTCACTCTCAATCCTGTGGCCTCACAGGCCGCATTTTTACCCATTGCCTCTCAGTGCAGACTGTTTTATGGGAGCTTATTGATGAAATTTAAACTTCTGACGAGAGTATATGAATTTTTTTAAATGTTATTTATTTATTTATTTATATAAATAGATAAATAAATATATAAATAAATGAATAAATAAATAAATAAATAAGTATATAGATAGATAAATATTTTATATATTATATATATATATATATATATATATATATATATATATATATATATATATATGTGTGTGTGTGTGTGTGCGTGTGTATGTGTATGTTGAAACATTGATGAAATCGTTATACAAAATACACCGCTGACGGGACACTGAAAAATGGTTTATTTGCGCCGTTCCAGTATCGTGAGAATGAGAGGAACAGATTAATTGCCCAGAGTCATCCATACCCTTCCGAGGCATCATTTTTAGACGTCACATTACGATTTCCTGTCCTCTGGTAAATTTCATGCGGGAAATTGAAGGCAAACATCTCTTACGGAGGGTTGGGGAATTTTATACAGAGGACATCTTGGCAAAATAATTGAATAATTCAACTCTGTTGATATTATTCTTCCGTTCTAGTTTTTTCTTGTACGGAAGATGTATTTTCTTCTGCAATATAATTGTTTTATTAACTGTGTCTCTTGGTTACTGTTTCATCCAGAAGGCCGAGAGAGAGAGAGAGAGAGAGAGAGAGAGAGAGAGAGAGTAGCTATAAATTATATTTTAGAATGATAAGTACGGAGTTATTGGTTTGTTGCAAGTAATCAGGTAAGGTTTAGAACCATATGTGCCCATCAAACATACCTATTTCGTAGTATAAGACCTTTTGGGAATACTCCGTCACTCTGTGGAGGTACACGTTATTTGAATGTTCCATATCGCCTGACGGGAAATAACGCCATATTCATATATTTATATCGAACACCTGGATAGATATGCATAATTATGTATATTTTTATATTCTCGTTTTTATAGGTAGTGAAACATGCTGACGAATTCCTGAGTAAAAATGAACTAAGAATTGGCAATCATCTTTTGATTATATCAACTTAACCATTTTTTGAGCTTTCCTCTAAATTTATTGCTTGTTTATTGATAGTGTAAAGCTTCTTCATTTGACAACACTTGCGTTGTTGCAGTTCATCAACGGAAGTTTTGCTCATATTTCACTACAGGCACATTCTTAAGGGTGAACCCCGCCCAACCCCAACCCCCTTCGATAGACGTTGTTTCTTAGCTTTTCTGTAGGTATTATTTTAGTTGTTGCTTCTTCTAGTTGCAGAAGTGTTCCTTCTTATCTCGAGCGGCCCCTGGACACCCGACAGGGAAGCGCATCTTACATTTATTCTCTAAAAATCAGCAGTAGTTCTTGTGACTTTTTAATTCCCTTTTGTTCCGTGGTAAACCTCCTTGTTTCTAATATATATATATATATATATATATATATATATATATATATATATATATATATATATATATATATATATATATATATATATATATATATATATATATATATATACATACTGTTTCTGGTGATCCGTGTCATTGGCGTGAGGCTGCTAGCTCAGTTGTGTATGCGTAGAGAGAGAGAGAGAGAGATGGAAATTTAGTACTTTGAATATTGAATTCAATCCCTAATGCACTATAAGGTATGTAATCAGTGGATGAGATAAAGATGATCCGCTTATTGGATTTCTTCCTTTTTTTATATAAAATCTGATTAGAGAAGAGTAGAAATGTGACCAGTCACAAATATTGCTTATCTAAATTTGGAAATTTTATAGAAATGAGTAGTAATGTGACCAATCTTGAATATTGCTTATCTAGAGTTTGGAAAGCTAGATGTCAAAATATCAAAATGTTCTTTATTTGAATATATTTTATTATTATTATTATTATTATTATTATTATTATTATTATTATTATTATTATCATATATTTGCATATTTCAGCGTTTATGTCCGTACATTCATGCATACATTGTGTGGTAGATGTTTCTTGGCTTTTATGCAGTTGTCTGAAAGCTTTCTTTCTTCAGCTGAAAACGACAAGAAAGTTTTACACTCCATATTACTGTGTAAATTCTTTTAAGTCTGAATTAATGCACCCAGCTGTTTCGATGATACAATACGGTTTCATGAGTGAGTCAGGTCGGCAACGTGACCTCGTTCTGAGTACTCGGAATGCGGGTTCGATTTTCCATTTGTGAATTTGAGAAGTTAAGAGGGCATTGTATACTATTACATATATATCTGGTAAAAAGTGACCAGTAGATTCCATGTACAGTATACATTTATCATAGTGCAAAGAAAAACTCACTGACAGTGTTTTGGAGGTGAAAAATAAAGGAAATCTGGATAGAAATCATGAACAGAAGATGCAAATTGGAGGCAGTAACAGGTAAAGATGAAGAAAGAGTAGACTAGCAAACTAGACATGAAAACGATCTGAGATGAGGAAAGGAGCAGTGTTGTTCCATCATCATCGACAAATATAAAAAAAAAAAAAAAAAATAGATTAAAGCCCGAAACAGAGAGTATGGCTAATATGCTACGAAAATGCGATAAAAGGAAATCCCTGTCAGTACGCAGGTAGGAAGAACAAACATTATTAAAATAGGAAAGTTTTTGAAACCATTATTGAAAGAGGCCCAGCAGTTTTTCTCAGAATGAGACGAGACCTAGGTATCAGAATTTTCCACAATATAAAAAAGATAAAAACAAACAAATTTCGAAACAGGTGAAGGTTCTCTGGACTCCAGTTGATCAATATGACAGAGCAGTTGTTGAGAGCATTGTTGACAAGGGTCCATGATTTCTTTTATTCATTTTTCTCTTGAATTGAATAATTGAATAAACACCGATTCGAGATAAATCTAAAAGACGCTTTTGCAATACCAGAAAAGTATATTATGGTGAATGCAAAGGTCAAGAAGGGTCAGTAAGAATGATAGCTCTAACAGAGGAAGGGATATACGCGTCATTTGTTACAGAATTAAAGGAGAATTTCCATTCTTTTGTTGCAAGTAATGCTTAATTTGCATCCCATTGCTCGTTGCTTATCCTGTGCATAAGAAATCGCTAAATCACTTTCTAAATATCTTGGTATTTTAGATGGCCTCTATTGAACTACCAGCTTAAGTGAAAATGACCTTCCATATATTTCCCAGTCCGCATGTTTGGGATACTGGAATATATTTATATCCTTTCCAAGATGAATTGCAACCAAACACATGAGAGGGGAAAAAAAAGCAGAAACCATGCCGCTGAACTTCTGTTATTTTTAAGCCCACTTTTTAAAAAAAAAAAAAACTATTTTTCTGTTTTTCCATCCATTTCTTTTGGGTAACAGCTCGAAGAAATTACTGCAATAAAAGCTGAACGTTTGTTTCAAAGGGGAAAATATTTCCAGAAACTAAGCGAGCGTGTGACTAGTCCCAATATCATTTCCTTTTTTCCTCCATTCATCACCATTTGTTGTATTCACCAACATTTCTATCTTCTTTTTTGATCTCCTATTACAAAAGGGGTCGTTAATTAACGTAGGCTTTAAACTCAACTTACTTTGAGATCAGTTTACCCTCACGTCATTCAGCATGGAATAACTATCAGGGATCGGTTGTTAATAAAAACAGCTTGAATGTATGTGTATATATATATATATATATTTATATTTATATATATATATATATATATATATATATATATATATATATATATATATATATGTATGTGTGTGTGTGTGTATATATAATATATATATATATATATATATATATATATATATATATATATATATATATATATATATATATATATATATATATATATATATATAATATATATATGTATATATATATGTATATACATGCATATATATGTATATATATATGTACATATATATATGTTTATGTATATACATACGTATATATTTGTGTATATATATACATATATATAAATGTATATGAGTATGACATATTTTATATGTAACTGCAATATTTAAAAATATATATCTTCATATGACCATCCATTCGTATTTGATAGCAGAAATTGCTGTAATTTAATAATTACCCTGTGCCACTGATTAAAGAGCACAAAAAATGAAAAAACAAGCTAACATCGGTTTCTCTCTCTCTCTCTCTCTCTCTCTCTCTCTCTCTCTCTCTCTCTCTCTCTCTCTCTCTCTCTCATTTTTTCCTTTCTTTTATCAGCCAGAGTCTCACTATATACTGGCACTATGATGCCCTTTGCATAAAAAAAAACCGCTGTAGTAAGTTGTTAATGCTTATAGAATTATTTTTTATTGCCGAGATGTATTCCAGGTAAAAAGTTGAGAATCCTATGATCAAATAATGCAATTATGGGGTTCATAAATCCGGCTCTTTTATTTTATTTATTTTTTTTTTATTTTTTTGTAGACTATTATGAATAAGTTCTTGAGAAAACATCTGTGAGTAGTTGGTTTACTTCCGGGTAAAATCCTAAACGAATAATACCTTAAGGTATTGATGCTGCTGGCATCGATGACCACAGTCATTGCGACGCTACCTGACGTGAATTAATCATGCAGTATCATCGATACTAGCGAATTACTATTACACCAACTCTTAATTGCCATTGCTTCAGTGTTGCTGATTTTGTGTCTTTATCCTTCTCCCATAAAGTTGATAAGATATCAGTCATGGCTTATCTCAGTGAAAGATTTAAAAGGTGAATTGATGGTGTTAACATTACTTCCCTCTGTGAAAGATTTAAAGGTGAATTGATGTTAACATTACTCACCTCTGTGAAAGATTTGAAAGGTGAATTGGTGTTAACATTGCTTACTTCTGTGAGAGATTTAAAAGGTGAAGTGATGTTATCGGTCAAATTTTCACTAGCAAATGAAACGACTGGTGATGCTGTATCATCACGAAGATCACGTGACTTAATATACAGTAGGAGATAGTAAGAAAGTATTGAAATAAAACAGTACCTGGAATTCTTGTGCAGATTTGATAGACAAATCATGAGAGTACAGAACCTGAAATGTCTCTGTTAAATATACACGAAACACCTTGATGCTCATTTGTTTCAGTACTTCCTGGTGGGTCTTGAATTGATGATGATAATACGTCCGTTAACGAGTTGCTTCATGATTTGTTTTATTTTTTGGTCCGGAAGAGATTCGTCGTGAGATTTATGTTAATCATGAGCGATTTCCAAGACTTTTAAAAGGCAGAATAAGATCCTTTTAAAAGGCAGAGTAAGAACCTTTTAAAAGGCAGAGTAGGTTCCTTTGAAAAGGCAGAGTAGGATCCTTTTAAAAGACGGAGTAAGGGCCTTTTAAAAGGCAGAGTAAGATCCTTTTAAAAGGCAGAGAAAGACCCTTTTAAAAGGCTGAGTAAAGGCCTTTTAAAAGGGCAGAGTAAGAGCCTTTCAAAGGGCAGAGTAAGAGTCTTTTATAAGGCAGAATAGGATCCTTTTAAAAAGGCAGGGTAAGATCCTTTTAAAAGGCAGAGCATGCGCCTTTCAAAAGGCAGAGCAAGATCCTTGGAGACGAAATCCTGCGGACGTCGTAAAAGACACGTGCAGCTTCCTTGAGTGGGACGGTTGAGTTTGGGAAAGTGTGGGATGAGTGGGTGGTCTATTTTCTGTCCCTCTTGCGTTTGTCAACATACAAATAAACGAACATTCAAGCTCAATTTACTTTGACGTAGCATGAGGAGGCAGAGAGAGAGAGAGAGAAATTGGGAGAGGGATGGGAATTTTGAGCGGTGTCGGATTACAACGATTGCTCTCGAGAAAAACAAAGGAATTTTTTTTTCTTTTTATCATTTTGATAAACACCCGGTACCTTTCGTAGGTGGCTTTAAGAATTCGCTCTCTCGTTCACATCAACTTTAAAATGTTTTCCATTTTGTGTTAGCAGCAATCATGTATATTTTCAAATAAAATCGAGTTGCATGGTGTCGTCGAATGAGCTCAAAATCCATGTATATATAGTTTGAATCGACGTTCCTTGCATTCATGTTTTGATAAATTCCTAATTTCACAGATTCCTTTATATTTGAGCAACGGTGAAGCAGTTTTTGTTCTTTAATTACCATGGTGAGATTCCTGTCATTTCCCAAGGCTATCTGTATGTATTTAATCTTGAGTGTTCTGGGACGGGTGGCATCAACGAATCCCATACGTTTCGGCGTATAAGCTCCCCATGCTCATCTGTGGTGCTCGCAACCTCATCTTAAAAATCAGAGTTTACGAGTATAAGTGATGGGTAATGCCATCAGGCTTCCAGGCTGGTCAGAAGAGTAGTTTTGGTCGCAAATAAGTCACAGAGCTACTAGAGCAAGGCCAGGGCAGTAGGTTACAATGAGACCCGAGGACCCACGAGAGTATGAGTCACGTGTGACTAAGAACAGGTCAAGGAACAGTCCAAAGTGAACAGTGGCCACGATCAATTTCATTTGAAGTGATCGTCCTTTTTTGCATTTGGTTTGGCGTACAGCAACAATTCACCTCCTTGCACCTGACTTAAGATATTTTTAGACCAATTTGCCAGCAACGTTAAAACAGACGACGTGGCAATGGACTGTTTACCCTTAACTTTAACTTATGTTACTCATTTCAAACACTCAGAAGATATTTTGGCGTATAAACCATTCAGCGTTACTACCAAGGTTCAGTATTCTGATATTTTTTTCTTTTGGTTCAACACACAGCTGTTTGAAATGGTAAATTGGTAGTTTTTTTTTTTTTTTTATCTTTACAAGGCTCATTGACTTTGTGTAACCACTAAGTGACTTAACAACCTGTTACCTTATCCGTACTCGGGAATACAACGCATAACACCCTACTCAATTCAGCATCTTCTTCAGAGATGCCCTTTGAAATGGCCGCGTTACATCTGTTCATATCCAGCCTGTTCACAGTTCAACCAACGTATGCGAGACTATAAACATTATTACGGAGGGGGTGCATCTCCGAAAGAGACACTTTTCCGCCTTAAATGGCGCGTAGCAAAGACTCTTTCGTCCGCTCCTTCCCAGGGCGCCCCGGGAAGGTTTAAGAGGTATTTTCCCTTTCGAGGGAAAACAAATATGTTACTCGTATCTTCCTTACGCCTCGGACGCAACACATTCCGCCAGCCATAGACGGTGAGTATTGCAGCGCCTCTGAGAATCCCAAATTCCTGCTGCCATAACTTTTACGAGAGAGAGAGAGAGAGAGAGAGAGAGAGAGAGAGAGAGAGAGAGAGAGAGAGAGAGAGAGAGAGAGAGAGATCGCCTTGACAGTTTTTGCTCTTCTTGGAATGAGAGTTAGAATCCAGAGAGTCGTTTCATTCTTCTTTCAGGAAAAGTTAAAGTAGATAGGCAAATGACTTGGTATCAAGGAAATGAATCACTTTTGTAAATGTTAAATTTATTTATGAAAATGGGTCTGATAACATTAAACGACACAATGTCCTCCAATACTGACTTTTACTTTGAAAATTAAACAAACAGCTATCATGATACTTGAATCACCGCATAAAGTCATACGTTCGGCGTAAATAGATGCGTAAAAGATTTCATTCAAGATTTTTAAAGATCTGTCAGAACATATATATCTGAAATTTGCAAAATCATTTCTTACGCACGTGTTCAGATTTTAAATGAAGCAATTGCCAGGTATCTTAACTGATTACCATTTTTAACAAACCAAGTACACAGAAGTCTAACACAAAAAAACTGTTTCTCAAATACACTTTTTTTCGTTGAATGCCGCCTGTTTTCGATTTTTTATATTTGCAACGTAAATTGTAAATAAATGATTTATGAAAACTTATCAAAACTACCAACAGAGAAAAGTATATACAATTATGTTTTTTCACGTACGATAAGCACTTTATCTGACACTATCATATATTTGCCTAATCTAGGTTTTTCTTTTTTTCCAGTTTTACATTGTTTCATCGTTCATAAATACGCATATCTCATATTCTTTCCCATTACAGTTTTCATCTTTTTTTTGCTGAAACTGGGGATGAAACTAGTTATTATTATTTTCCTGTATTCGTGCTTCAGCTACAATCACCAAAGGCAAATACCTGTGTTAGAACAGTGTACACTTTTTCTGTTTAAAACAACGAAATGTTTCACTAATAGATTCTTTAAAAATTCAGCACATGTGAATTTCGCATAATGTTTGAATCAAGCTTTTCTTATTGTCTTAATAATTTTTTTTTTTTTGAACGTCATGTAGCGCCATTAGGAGACTCGTTAATGATGGAATGTCCTACCTACCTATTTTTTTTTTATATAGCCAGACTGTTTCAATGCCTTATTCATCTTCGCATGTTAGTTTTATTATATGTCTGTCTATGAGAAATATAAACAAAATCTATGATGAATTTTAATTAGATTTTGTGAGAGACGAGAAAGGGTTTAAATTTGGAAACGAGTCCGGATCCAGATACGGATTGGAATGCAGATCCGGATACGGATGGGAATGCGAATCCGGACATGGATTTCAAATTTATTGAGAGATTAGAATCTCCGATATTTTTCATTACTGGTTCGGCGTTTCTACGCTCACATGTGTTTAAATGGAACTTATTATGATATACTAGAAATGTCGTAATCACTCTGCATGAGTTCATCTGTCAAAAGCATGACGTAGAGGTTAGTAAAACTATCAATTTGTCTTCAAGCTAAATCTAAGCCGTGATCCTAATAATGGCATATCTACTGTATGAAAGATTTTTATATATATATATATATATATATATATATATATATATATATATATATATATATATATATATATACATATACATACATACATATATTATATATGTATAAATCTCATAGATTCGGCTTAATTAGGATCACGGCTTAGATTTAACTTGAAGACAATTAGATAGTTTTACTAACCTCTGCATTATGTTTTTGACAGATGAACTCATGCAAAGTGATTACGATATGTGTGTGTGTGTGATTCAGCAGTTAAAATATGTCTGAAGCAGTTAAAAGACGAAGTCGCCGAATCTTAGTTAGCTAGAACCCTGAATCAATATGGAAGACGCCTTTTAGTTTTTAATGCACAATAATCGCGTTGTCTATTTCCTTCCGCGCCGTCTCGAAAGAAATCAAGGAAATTGTTATTATTTAGTTTTGTCTGGTTTATTTCTGGCTTCCTGATCTATCTCTCCCCGGAGAAAGGACTGTGCTTGCATATGCTTTCGTGGTTCTAATTTCCCGGAGCAAAAGGTGTGCTTTCTTGTGCTTTCGTGGTCTCTAACTTCCCAGAGTAAAAGGCGCGCTTGCTTGTGCTTTCGTGGTCTCTTAAGTTCCCGGAACAAAAGGTGTGCTTGCTGGTGCTTTCGTCTTCGTTATTTCCGGGACTTTGTCATTTCATTGGTTGGGAAATGAGGTCACATCAGGTAGGGATTTTGGGAATGACTCTTGATTGTTGTAAATCAAGAACGTAAGGGGCTGCATTGTTGTAAATCAAGAACGTAAGGGGCTGCATTGTTGTAAATCACGAACGTAAGGGGCTGCATTGTTGTAAATCAAGAACGTAAGGGGCTGCACTGTTGTAAATCAAGAACGGAAGGGGCTGTATGGTTGTAGATCAAGAACGTAAGGGTCTGCATTATTGTAAATCAAGAACGTAAGGGGCTGCATTGTTGTAAATCAAGAACGTAAGGGGCTGCATTGTTGTAAATCAAGAACGTAAGGGGCTGCAACGCCAGATTACATAAATTCGCCAATCAGTCAGTCATTCCAAGAGCGGAGGGGTAACGCTTTCTAGAGCTTTCTGGCGCTTTCTTTCGGGCCCCATGCCCGAATTAAAGCAGAAAGTATAGCGTAGAAGTGAGCGACGCTTCCTCTCTTTACAGAACCAGGCGTTACTGACGCTTGCAACAGACCTTAGAGCAGTGGTTCTTAAACTTTTTTGGCTTGCGCCCCCCTCTGCATTATGTATAGACCCCACGCCCCCACACCCCTGAAATTTTTGCCAACTATAATCTATAAACAATATGTTGTCTATTTGTATGCTATTATACTTATCATAACAATAAAAGACAATTCATAAACAAGATTTGAAATTAAAATTTACTTATATTTTGAATTTTTGGCATGTTTTGAGACAATGATTAGAAAATATATGGAAGCAGTGATAACGTTTTTGGCAATTTTGTAAGTGACATCACAAATTAAAAAAATAATTGGCACCATCTGGCAACTCGGCTTGCGCTCCCCTTGGAAGCTTCTGGCGCCCCCCAGTTTAAGAATCACTGCCTTAGAGTCATATCTGATCAGCAGAGTTATAGCGAAAGTGGGTTGGTAAGTATTGTTGACAAAATCATTTCTTACTGACTGCTTTGAATTTCAGCAGAGCTTTTATCAGCAGTTTTATGGTCGTTGGCGTCATCATATTAGTCATTGCGACTAATATTCCTTTTATCACCGTAATCTTTAACACCTTTATTCATATGTTATCTTTTTTGGTGTCTTCGTCATCGCCGATTTTTATTATTGCAATTTACATTATAATCATTATATTATTTTTGCAGACTTCGAGCCATTTGTTTTATGTGTGCTTCTGTAAAAAGCAAGTCTGTTTAAAAAATTAAGTGTCTGTTAAGGTCTCGAAAAGAAAGCCAATCAAAAGCAACAACAACAACAGCAATGATAATAATAATAGCAGCCATTATCCACCTCTGGCACAGAAGCATCATCTCAGAAAAAAAGAAAACAACAGAACAACAACAGTGATATGAGCAACAACTTATCCATAACATTCGCTCGTAACCTCGCGATGGCGCCCCCTCAACCCATCCCTGACACTTGATAAAGACTTTGAATTTCAAGTAAAGGGAAAGAGAGGTGGGTGGAAGCAGGACCTGGTTACAGGGTAGGGGGTGGAGAGACCATCCTCCACAATTCTAGGGGGATGGTCACCCCTCCACTATCTAGGAAGTGAGACTGGGGGTACGAGGTGTAGAGGGTGTACGCACACCATCCCCCACATCCGAGAGGAATTCCTCTTTTCAAAAAAAAAGGGCCGTAGGGATAAACACCCCCCATCAGGCAAATCCTCAGGACAATTCCGGAGGTGATTTAGAGCCATTATATCTTCTTATATACGATTCTTGATGCCTCTGTGAGAAGAACAACATGGAGGATTCTCAGGATCCTAGATACTCCAGCGCCGGAGATTCTCACGCTTCTTCTTTGCTGTAACCCTTTGATATTTTTTATTTTTGTTTATATTCGGATCCGCTGATCCTTAGATAGGCGGTGGCATCAGCGCCATTACTGTATTTGTTTGTGGGAGTGAGAGTGTCTTTGTTCTGTTTACCTTGGCTAGACCAGAGACAAAGTTTTCCTCTGGCGTGTATATAAGGCCTCGGGTGATTTTGGGGCTGGTTCACAGGTCCACACCAGGCCTCTTGTACACTTTTACACCTTGCCCATAAAGGCTTGTAAGAGTTAACATCTGTACCTTGTGAAACAAAAACAATCGTTTCTGATAATTGCGACATACTTTTAGGGTCTGGTTCAAACGTGAAACGTCAGTCCCAAACCTACGAACTAAATAAATAAGTTATTAAATAATATGGTAATGAAGTTACAAAAAATCAGTCGAATAAGTAAAAAAATTAAGAAAGTTATAAATGAGTAAAATACGTCAAGATATGAGATCTAGGATTATGAAAAGCAATTTTATTATGACAAAAAAGTAATGTGGCTGAGATTATTTTTTTTTTTTTTAGGATTTCGCGGATCTAACAGAGAGAGAGAGAGAGAGAGAGCATCGACGGTCTAAATGAAAAAGAATAAAAATATCATTTAAAACGTTCGTTAATCTACCAACGTTTACAGTGTTGGGGATACGGGAGTGAGGAATTTGAGCGAGGATGGTGAGGATGTTGCAAGAATAGTTTTTAACTCATGTTTATTCATATGAACTTTTCTAGTGTCCGCAGAAGTCTAGCTAACGCTATCACGTGCTATTCTCCTCTCGGGCTGGTGGGAAGGACAAGCACGGTTTTTAGTTTTCTGTAAAAGAAAACTATTGTGACGGCTTTGTCCGTCCGCACTTTTTCTGTCCACCCTCAGATCTTAAAAACTACTAAGGCTAGAGGGCTGCAAACTGGTATGTTGATCATCCACCATCCAATCATCGAACATACCAAATTGCAGCCCTCTAGCTTCAGTAGTTTTTATTTTATTTAAGGTTAAAGTTAGCCATGATCGTGCGTCTGGCACCGCCATAGGTGCCAGCAACTCAGACCACCACCGGGAAGTGGCTGAAAGTTTCGTGGGCCTCGGCTGAGAGTTTCATGGGCCGCGGCTGAGGGTTTTCATACAGAATTATACGCTAAACAGAAAACTCGATTGCGCCTAAGAAACTTCGGCGCATTCTTTACTTGTTTTTTTTGATGAGGGTTTCGAATGGAATCGGTTGAGGGGTGGTTGATGGCTGAGGTGTGGCTTCCGGAGGCGAAAGAAGGACAAAGGACAGCCAGATTGAATGATACGAACGAGAAATGGAAGTCGCGAAAAGTGATGACCCAGTGGTTGGATGCAATGAATAAATTCAATCATAGAGTAGATGAGACAGTTGAGGGACGTCTGTGTGTAAAATTTGGAACAGAAATTGAGTGTTCAAAGACAAGAGTCGTAACATGAAAGGAGTTGAAAGTTGCTGATGAATAATAACAAAAGAAAAAATACGAACAGGAACTGTTGAAATTAATTTCCCACAGGGCATCCGAGGAAAAACGTTAAAAAAAAAAAAACGGGGGATAAGACGAAAACGATATGACAAAAGCCGCAAAAGTTGAAAGATGCCTGAGTCAAGATGAGAAATGCAATATATAAGCGGAGTCAGCATACTGAGTTGATGCGCCTTAGTATAGATTGCGGAAGCCTTGATCAACAGAGTTCATCCCTGATTTGGAATTTATATCCTTGAATACTTTATCTGTTGTTAAGGAGAACAGTTTGCTTTTGGGAAGTTTGTGAAATTATTTCAATTCGGTATTGAGCATGTATCAAAAAATCCTCCGTATGCTTCATAACGAAAAACTGATAAACAGATATGTATCATTCAACAAAAATTGATAAACAAATGTATCGTTAAAGAAATCGTGCTCTTAGATATGTTCTGTGACAAGCAACATACAAGATAATGAGAGAGAGAGAGAGAGAGAGAGAGAGAGAGAGAGAGAGAGAGCTGGACGGAAATAAGCAAGAAAACTAAAAGTGAGAGTGAGAAAAAAGATACATTTTCTTTCCGTGAGCATTACTGGCCAATTTTTCAGGCTCAGCCGTGACTTGCTTTTAAGGAAAAGGCAAAATAAAAAAATAAAAAAACTGAAAAAAAAAATAAAAGATTTTTCCCTAAGTTGGAAAGTACATTTTAAGTTGCTGCCGTCTAGTTTTACGTGGGTACGTTTCTTTTCACTTACAGGCTCCTTCAAGAATTTAATTTTGTACATATAGCATTTATGTCAGTATAAATGTCGGTTGCACAAGTAGTGTGCCCTGTATATCCTAATGCCAATGTCATTTTAATATTATATATATATATATATATATATATATATATATATATATATATATATATATATATATAATAAATAGATATATGTGTAATATATAAAGAATATTTAGAAAGATAGCATATATATAATGAAAATTATATATAATAGCAGAAATAGATATATGTGAAGGGAAACCTGAGTTATAAAATATGTGTTAAAAAATTAAATTATGATACAAAATGTAACGAAAAAGGGAAACTCTGAGTTATGTAAAACAATGTAAAAACATTATACATCTAAAGTAATATATATATATATATAAAACATATATATATATATTTATATAATATATATATATATATATATATATATATATATATATATATATATATATATATATATATATATATATATATTTACTCTAGATAGTCCACTTTATTACATTTGTTTTAAATTACTTTTTCCGTTACATTTTTGTCACAAAGGTTCTAACACACACATTTATATCATTCAGAGTTTCCCTTTTATTACATTTCTGCTGTTATAAATTTAATTTTCATTATAACTGTATCTTTCTACGTGTTCTTTTCGGTACACCTATATCTATTTAATTTTCCTTTTCATTGTACCTATAGCCTTTTCAAGTTTCAATTTCAGTGAATTTATATAATTTCAAATTTCATAATTCATAGGATGTATATTTTAACATATTCATCATTTAACATTTCCTCCCACTTACAATTGCTCCTTGTAAAATTAATTTCGTGGAAATTAAATCATTTTTGCATTTCCTCTTAATTACGTTTACATCGTTTATAATTTCCACTGCACGAGAACGCTTCTGGAATCTTGAGGACTCTTTGCTAGGTCGACTCAGGTCAGATTCTCTCATTTCCATCGAGCAATTGCTGTTGAAAGCTTTGAATCTCTAACTTCTGATGCAATATGTCCGGCCTCGTCCTGATACTTTGCTCATTAGTTATCGCTACAAAGTTTAAATGACGCCTCCATTTTCAGGCCTCGTTATTAGAGTGCCTTGGCTGGGCAAGAACGGGGAAGTGAGTATATACACACACACACACGCACACACACATAGACACACACACACACACACGCTTGTAAAAGATTGATTGATTTGACTGAGGAGACTTGTCTTTCTATACATTTATCTAAACTTACAGTTATAAAAATATGAATTGAGAACAGAAGCAGGAGGATCCTCTCTCTCTCTCTCTCTCTCTCTCTCTCTCTCTCTCTCTCTCTCTCTCTCTCTCTCTCTCTCTGTTTATATATATATAGATATATGTATATATATACATATATACTGTATATATGTGTGTATATTAAATGTACATATAAATATATATATATATATATATATATATATATATATATATATATATATATATATATATATATATATATATATATATCCTTTTCCTCTGTTTTTAATTCACAATTCTAATATTTTTTGGGTAAGTAGAGCTACGCTTTGGAAAACTGCCTTGTCTCGGAACTCCTTTGCATTTTCAATGAAATTCAATTGCTAAATGGGGCGTCTCCACCATCTTTCCCTGCCTTCTCCTCACAATCTGAGTCTCATTTTCTGTTCAGTCTTGGTGAGCTCACCAAATGCAGCAAAAACACCTTTATAGAAAGATTGCGTTCCTTTGACCTACCCCCGTTGAAACAATTTTGCTGGAAATAGCTTTTCACTCTCCGCTGTTATTATTGGGAATCTTCCGTTGGTCAACAGATCTACTGGAAATTTCTCCTTGGTGGAATTTGATGTGGTCTTACTCCTATGCCTTTAGGTAAAAGTAGAAATTACATGGTACTGTTGCGCCTTACCACATCCAGTAATGTGCGAGTCAGTGAAACCCTTGAAATTTCTTTGGCTACCATGACGTGATATGTATTGATCAGGTTACAAGAATACGAAAGACGTGTATTGATCAGGTTACAAGTATACGACAGACGCTCTCTTCCCTCGAAGAAGAAGAAGAATTAAAAAGAATCTTTTTCTTCCTTTCATAAAATACCCTCTTCTGTTAAATTTCCGTGTGACATCTGGTCTCAAGCCACCCAGTCAGGGTGGAAGCCACTTCAGTCAATTTGAGTCCTCCCATATGCTTCTAGAATTTACTCTAGTCCTCCACTTCAAAGGATTTTTTTTTTTTAATTGTCAGCAGTAAGTCAGATTCAGTAATGATTATCTACTAAAATGTATTTCCGCTGTTTGCCTGCAAAGTCCATTATGGCTTCTGAAACTCATAAATTTTTCTCCTTACAATCTGTTTTACGATTTATCTTTTTTGCTTTCTTACTAATTTCAGACCCACTATTACCGTATTTCACAAATGACATGAGCCCTAAAAGGTAACAAGTAAAAGATTAAAGAGATTACCCCCAGCTTTAAATAGTACATAAACAAAAATGCAAATATTTTAAGGGAAGCAATCACCACCTCTAAGATTACTTGTTAACCTACCAAGCTCTATCACAGTAAGAAAATTTAAATTGCTCTCCTGAAGAAGAAGTCATTCATTTTCTCATTACATTTCAATTAATAAGGTTGTGGAGGACTCCAGTTCTCTGATCCTATCGAGTTTCCCTGACTGAACCCTGTAAGGCCTCCTTAACCTTATTTTGTAAGGCCTGTACTTAAGTTTCTGCTCCAGATCGCCTTCTAGTAGAATTCCGTAAATAATGACAGAAAAGCTCTGGTGTCTAATGCTCTTCATCCCTTAATTCTTGATTCTTGCATCTCTTCTCTTTCAAAAATTTGATAGGTCGTTCAATTCCCCTCTCCCTTCATAAGAAATTAAATTTCCGAGTCTTCCAAAATATGAGACTGTTCTCATTTGTGACTAGATAGATTTTACTTGATTTGATAATGTTGTTTCACAGTTCAGGTGCTAACTATATAAAATATCTGTTTCTAAATACAAAGTCTTTATCTTCCGTTCCACGACAACTCATAGTGCTAACTAGACAATTTTGCAGATCTTGGAATCAAGGAAACAGTGATATCCAATGTAGGTTTTCTTGAACTGGAATTTAGTGAACCCTAAGAAAAGGCAAATGAAACTATGGGTAGACTGAATAAAATTTGGAAATCAAATAGACTGAAGCTGCAAAGACAAGTACGCTTAAACATGACCGTGACTGTAGCGAATGGCTTGGACATAATAATGTCAGCTGGGTCCCCTTAGGCACCAGAAGAGTTAGACGAGAACTAAGTGACGGGAGGATGGAGAGAGTGGAGATTTGTGAAAGCGAAAGCGCAAGAAAGTCATATTTAGCGGAATTTCAGACCCAAAATAATACTGAAACAGCTTTTCAAGCGTCAGTCCTGCCAGAACAAAGCCGTTCAATAAACGATGTTTATTTATGAATAAGAATTTTTTCTGCTATTTCTTTTGCCAAAGTGTTTGACCCCTGAACTCTCGCCGTTCCCCTTCTCCCAAGAGAATACGTAAAATAAGTTAAAAGATTTAATTTCCTAGACGGGAAATGAAAATTATATTCCATTCTCCATCCACTAGTTTATTCCGTGGGTTATCTCTCCATTTCTCTTAGTCTCTTTCATGTGATCCAGTTTCTTCACGTCCATTTATTCAAGTTCCCATTCACACGCGACCACAGCTGTCTGTTTTGAGAACACACAAAGAACATATTTTGTTCACATTCATTCTTTCACATCCTCGGTTTTTGTCGCAAAGAAGGCAAATCAGAAAATCGACCCTTTCGTTAAAGATGAAAGTCCCGCCCTCCTCCATGACAGGAGCCTGCAGAATTTTCCCCAGATTTGAATCAAAGGAGGAATGGGCCGTGGATTCTCATTCTCGTCATATTGTGGGCGCTCTTTGGAATACGCAATTTTTCGTGTGTGTTCCAGTAAGAGAGCTGTCTATTTTCGGACCGTCTATTCACTCTTTCTGCCTCAGTGTTACTTCTAAGCCTCGTTAAATAAGTGTTAAAACAGTGGTCTTTGGGAGGGAAATTGCTGACCCTGTAACCAAGTCTACTTTCTTTATACTAAATCATTTTCATACGCTGAAGACGAGAAGTTTTAAATGTATTTTCGTACGTCTCTAAAAGAAAAGAAGTTCTGAAAGGACGACTCGGGTACAAATGACGTCATAATAGTTTTTTTAATACGTTTTCTCTTTGTCTGGAATTAATTGTCAGTTTACGGGTGCATACGCTAATGTGACCTACTTTAGATGTGATTGTTATATAAAGTAAAAATAGTTTCTGATGTATTGCTCAGTTTCTAGTACTCAGACCAGCTTAGTTATTAACAAACCTTACCATTTTTATTT
>NC_089791.1:43987382-43999882 GCF_040412425.1 Macrobrachium rosenbergii
AAAGGACCAACGAGAAAGGTCAAATCGTTGTTTTGGGGGTGGTCACCTGTCTTGGTTAGCTAGACTTTCCGATTTTCGTTAGAGTTTTACGAATTGATCCTACAACTTGCTGGTAAGGTTTCGATAACATGTGTGTCGTTCATTGGGTCCTGCTGGGTGTCTTATTGTTTTAGTGAGGATGTCGGACAGGTCTGCCCAAAAATGGAAAACTGCAGTGTCTGCAAAATTTTCGGAGTTGAGATATGCCACCTATTGGGCTCGTGAAACACTAATACACAAGTTACTGCAGCTTCAATTGATTCTTCAGTGCTTTATTTAGGGGGTCCCATTTGCAGTATCTGTAAAATCAGTAGTACGGCAAGGGAAAACTGCAGTATCTACCATTTCTCTCAGTTTTGTATTTTTGCAGATACTGCAGTCATCCATTTCAGGGCAGAGGTGTTATTGCATGCAAGCGAAGGCGAAGTTTGCTCAAGAGTTTATTACAGACTATTTTCGTAGCTTTGTTTTGGTTCGTGATTTTTTTTAATTCACGTGTATCTTGGCTTTCAGGTTTTAGCTGTATATCAATATAATAAAATGATATATTCTATGTCTTTTCAGTTGCGTGCCGCAGTTCGTCTTCAGAAGTGATGGAAAATGGCTAGGAAAGATCCTTCATGCATACTGTGCATACGTGCACGTGCATGAATGAATTCAGTATATTTTACATGCATATGAGTGTTTCCGTGAGGTTTCCACTGGGACGTATTAGCTTACATCACTAACACCCCAGACGCTATAATCAAGACGAAAATACGTTAATTGATTGGCTGCACTCGCCTGGCGTCGACCTTGTCGGCTGGATAAAAAAAAAAAAAGCATTGACGGAATAAATCAATTTGACTTTACAGCAACAAAGAGATTATCGAGGTAGATGAAAAGCCATGAACGCGGTACCATTTATCAACAGAAATTCGGCAAATTTGACCAGCGTAAATGGCGGGTGCCTTTCTGCTCAATTTTACTTTCAGAATCCAATCTGCAAGCTAATCTTCCCCCCGCCCCTCCTCCCCATCAGGCCAGGGGCCCCTGGTGTAGAGAGAATGTCCCTTCTGACATAAGGTAAATCTAATTTACCGTACGGCAGGGAGGGGCGAGGGTAGGGGAGTTGGGAGGTTTGGGGTTCCCTTTGCTTTTTCTTAAAAAGAATAAAGAAAAAAGTCAACTAATTTGGAAAGTTTTCTGCTCGTAAGATATTGAAGGTTTGATTAAAAATTCAATGTTATTATATTGTCTTCTTGGTTTTAATGATGCTTTAAACTATATCAATAAAATTTTTGATTAATTTGTAAGATTCGTATTTTAAATTTTTCGTAAGTATGAATTATAGTTCATTACAAAAGCAGTTACAGTGTTAATGATGTAATTTTAATGGTAACATATATCCCTTGACTAAACTATCGAAAATGTTCTTTGAACTCTTGGCCGAGAAATTGTGTGAAACTTCAGCTTGCCGTTTCACCTTTCCAGGTTTATTGGTGGAGATTAACGTCCAGTGGATGAAGCGAGAACGAAATTGGCTCAGTAAGAAATATATAGAGTGGTCTCTCACCGCTGGATATTCAGAAAATATCCAGAAGTTTGGACCTCGACCATCATGTCCCATATTCTGCAGGCTGGAAGGCGGTTGGTTACTTATCTCGCAGTTATCTGGTTAGTATTGTTATATTTAAGGTCGTTGGTATTTGTGAAGAATTATCAATTTGAACTTCGGAATTCTAGCTATAGGCAGATTATTCGCTATCCTTGTTTTCAGTGGTAGATTTTAAGATTAATGAAACTCGAGGGAAATAAAGTGTTCTTTCAGTGAGGCTGCCCAGTGTTAGAAGGGCCCTGTTAAGTGATTAATAAAGTTGGCAGTAATGTAAGTTTAATAGTAAAACTAATACAGAAGGCAACTCGTGTTGCAGTGAAACTCTCGTCGCCAGAATTCGGATACAGATTTAGATACAGTAAATCAAAATGTCATTTGTCGTGGATAACCACAAGAAGATTAAACTTGATACTTCCTAGTTTCTCTTAAAAAAAAACTATGTAGTTTATGTCCACCAGACGCTCTTTTCTCTTTCATATTTACCCAGGTTACAGTTGGTTTAAATAGCAATTGTATAAGCAGTGATGATGAAAGATTGCACAAGATTGGAATAAGTTAATCAGTCTTGCTACATAAGCCTAGGTTATTAATCTGTATTTGAAATAAGGACATTTAAACTTGGAGAAGTGGCGATTAAACTCGAGGTAATGGCAGGATACAGTTAAACAAAACCAGAACTTTTGTCAGCAAAAAGCTGTGGCGCATTGGAAGACTTTCTAACGTTGTAATTTTGTCAGTCAATCTTGGAACCTTTTTTCCTGATATTGCCAAGAATAAATTAACTCTAACATATTTAGAAAGATAAATAAATCCAGTATCTTTCAGTGACTGACATTGTTGATAATTTTTTTTTTTGTGATTTATATGAAAATATTTTGATCCTGATAATCTGTCTGTGTGGAAATTGCACGATTACATCTTGAATTTCAAAACCATATTTATGATAGAATACATTATTTTAAGACCATGACAGTGGTATGGAATATTTCTCCATTGAGTATATTTGACTGATGAGACGTAACTGGATTGCCAATACCTTGGTGTCATCATTCCAAGCATAAACAGATGTCTTTTGTCTTATGAGAATCAACAGCATCATTAATTGTACGCATGAACACGTAAATTTATGTGGAGTAGGTTCAAAAAAATTACATGAATGTTCAAAGGTTACTGCACACTGAGAATAAAAATGGCTGCTTGGAATAGTTGAACATTTATATTTTTTTTTAATTTTATCAAAGAAATTATAATGTGTTCTCTCTCTCTCTCTCTCTCTCTCTCTCTCTCTCTCTCTCTCTCTCTCTCAAGAGTTGAGAATGTCCTGTTAATTCCAAAGAATTTTTAAAAAAAGAATTATAGTCATAATTGCACATTAAAAATTACTGTAAATGAAGGAGATTGGACGTCGAAAGTGTGGGAAATGAGAAGTACAAAATAGAAAATAACCCAAAGGCAAATTCAGTCCTCGAATAACTGTCCAAAGAGAGCAAGGGTTACTGAAGTCGATGGAGAGGGATATGACCATTAACTATATAGAATTTCTATATTAGCGTCATTTCTTTTATATGCTTCGATTCAGTGACGTCAGAGGGGTCCTGCTGTATGTCTTCTAGGACAGTAGTTCTCGACTTGTGGTTGATGAGCCTCAGTAATCCTAGAGCGAGATTAGAACCGCTGTTGTGAAGGTTCTTTCATCTGCAACTGAAGATATGTATATTAATTTCATTTTTCACGTTTACTCTTCATCACTTGGTCCATCAGCATGAACCCCTTTTAGTTTTCTGTAAAGAAAACTGTTGTGACGGCTTTGTCTGTCCGTCCGCACATTTTCTGTCCGCCCTCAGATCTTAAAAACTACAGAGGCTAGAGGGCTGCAAATTGGTATGTTGATCATCCACCCTCCACTCAACAAACATACCAAATTGCAGTCCTCTGGCCTCAGTAGTTTTTATTTTACTTAAGTTTAAAGTTAGCTATAATCATGCGTCTGGCAACGATATAGGACATGCCACCACCGGGCCGCGGTTAAAGTTTCATGGGCCGCGGCTCATGCAGCATCATACCGAGACCACCGAAAGATAGATTTGTTTATGGTGGCCTTGATTATGCGCTGTACAGAAAACCCGATTGCACCGAAGAAACTTCGGCGCATTTTTTACTTACTACATTTTATAATTTTCCTCTGTCCTGAAGGTCTTACGCTAAAGTGACAAAGTTACAGCAAATAAAATCAAATTGGCACAGTTTTATTCGCAAGGGAAAACAACATAAATATAATAAACTGACTTGTATTGGTAGTCATAGCACATCAAATAAAATTTGTGGAAACATATGTATTCTCACGTCATACTGCTTTCATTTGCTCTTTTTCCTTTTTCTTATCACCATCATCTCTCTCTCTCTCTCTCTCTCTCTCTCTCTCTCTCTCTCTCTCTCTTCATCTGTTTCACCTTTCCCATCCCATTCAATTAAATCTATCCATATTGGGAAATGAGTGTTTATTAAGAACACCGTTTCAATACAATTTTTTTTTCAGTGTCATGCTCTGCTGTCTTTACTATGGTGCTTGGTTTTCATTCCTTCCTCCCCTATCTGCATTAATTACATTTAATTATATTTACGTTTTTCTCACTGTTACTCTTAAAACATCATACAGCAGGTTACGGAGTGTACTAATATGTGTAGGTGAGTAGGTGAGTGAATACCTCTCAGGCTGATGGCTCAGCGAGTTTCGTGATCAAAGCTAGCGGGATTTTAATCTCATATATCTCAGTCTACTTCTGGCTTGTCAGGATTTCTGATCTCATTTCATTAAGTTTCGGTTGTAGCTTCAAGGTTGGAGATTTTTCTTGTTGCGGTAATAAAATTATTGCATTTTTTAGTTTTCTGTAAAAAGAAACTATTGTGCCGGCTTTGTCTGTCCGTCCGCACTTTATTCTGTCTGCACTTTTCCCTGTCCGCACTTTTTCTGTCCGCCCTCAGATCTTAAAAACTACGCAGGCTAGAGAGCTGCAGATTGGTATGTTGATCATCCAACCTAAAATCATCAAACATACCAAATTACAGCCCTCTAGCCTCAGTAGTTTTTATTTTATTTAAGGTTAAAGTTAGCCATGATCGTGCTTCTGGCAACGGCATAAGATAGGCCGCCATCGGGGCGTGGTTAAAGTTTCATGGGACCACCGAAAGATAGATCTATTTTCGGTGGCCTTGATTATATTCTGTAGCGGCTGTACAGAAAACTCGATTGCGCCGAAGAAACTTTGGCGCAATTTTTACTTGTTTTTAACGTTGTCAGTCGCTTTAGCTTCTTCTGAAATATAAGATTTGTATGTTTGTCTCTCATCCAAAGTCTCCTGTCTGTTTCTTAGAAAAAAAAATCCTTCTTCTCTGCCTCATAAACAACTTTCCTTTGTTATTCACAAAATATTTTTTCGTCGTAAATAAAATAAAAACATTTTCTTCCAGAAAAAAAACTATCTTTTGCATTTGTTTGTAATGAATTCTTAACCCTCAGACCGGTATAATTTGATAAATGATTATCATATTACAAACGCTTTTGGTGCAAATCCTTTATTTGCTTTTGAAATATGACTTTGCTTAACAAATCTCATACATCTGAATCCACTTCTAGCGTGTCAGGATTTCTGATCTCTTTTAATTAAATGTCCGTTGTAGTTCCAAGGTTGAAGATTCTTCGAGTTGCCATAATGAAATTATTGCGTTCTTTTAAAAACGACGCGAGTCACTTGAGCCCCGTCTGAAGTGCAAGATTTGTTTGTCTCTTGTCCAAAGTTTCTCTCTTGTTTCTTAGAAAAAAACTCCTTCTTTGTCTCATAAACAATTCCTTTCCATTATTTCGAAAACTCCCAGTGTGTTTCATTAAAAAAAAAAGTATGTCTTAAATAAAAATCAAACCTTTTTCTTCCATAAAAATACACACACACACACACACACATATATATATATATATATATATATATATATATATATATATATATATATATATATATATATATAAATAATAGTCAAATTCAAAAAGAAAATACAAGATTGGCACCAGAAGCTTTTTGTACAGGATGATAATCAACATTAAATTATAAATGCCTCAGGCTCAAAATTTACAGATTTAAAAAAAGATATAATTTATAGATAAAATATATATATATATATATATATATATATATATATATATATATATATATATATATATATATATATATATATATATATTTTTTTTTTTTTTTTTTATTTTTTTATCTGTAAATTTTCACTTTACTCTCGATAATGAATTCTTGACCCAGAGGCCATTATAATTTGATGTATGATTATCATATTACAAAAGCTTCTGGTGCCAATCTTGTATTTTCTTTTGAATTCCGACCTTATTTAACATGAAACACCTTGAGCGTGATATCCTCATCTCCTTCTCCCTCCTATTCCTCTTCTTTTTCTCCCCGTTCTTCCTCTCTTCTCTTGTTCCCCTCTTCTTTCTTCCCCTTTCCTCCTCTCTTCTCTTGTTCGCCTTTCAAATTCAGATCCAGCCTCTTGACTTGGAGATGAATTTGTATGCATGGAAGGTTCTTAATCAACGGTGAAGTATACCGATTCCTTTTCGCGAGCCAGCTCCCTTATTTCCCATCCTCCACGATAATCCCTTGCTACGTCTGCCCTCTAATTATGGTTTGCTAGAATGCCGGTTTTTATTTTCAGCTGCTGCTGGAAGGAATTGTAGGGGAAGAAAATTTGGCTCGTTTCCTGAAGCTAAGATTGGTGCGAGGGAACAGTGCAGTTTTATACTAATATTTATAAAATACATATATATATATATATATATATATATATATATATATATATATATATATATATATATATATATATATATATATATATATTGTTATCCATGTTGTTGATGCTGTCTCTCTCTCTCTCTCTCTCTCTCTCTCTCTCTCTCTCTCTCTCTCTCTCTCTCTCTCTCGACAAGTTCAAATGACATGGAAGGCGGCTTTATTCAAATTCAGGTCATTAAAGAAATGGTAACGGTAGTGAGCCTGTCTTCCAAATTACTATCAAACGTACGTATAAAACAACTAACGGAACCCAGTAACGGAATTATTTTACCCGAGGCCTAAGTCCAGTCTCTGACCGCTTTGTTTTGGCACTTTGGGAAAGTTGTGCAAGATTTTCGTTAACAGAACAAGTCTCAAGAGATCCCGGTTTAACGAGTTGCCTCGTTATCCTGAGGTCTGCAGGACAAACAAATCGTTTGCTTCCTTGTTGTCGTAAAGCACTGGTTGTACTGAAACAGTTCCCAGTTATACAATTATTATAACAGAAAGAGGTGATGCTTAGTCAGTAGCCATCGATTCGAAGGAAGGCATCATCTTTCTTCGTTTAAGACTTGTTTGTGTTATTCGTAATTATTTGTGATTGAAGGTTGTTAACTCGTTTGAATGGATAGGGTTTTGTGGACTGTATTAGCAAGTGACTTGACTCTGGTACCTGAGGTTTTTGCGTTGGCTTTAATCTTTGCAGAATATTTTGTAGTACTTTTATCTATTGTTGTTTTTCCCTGACTTCTCGCGTACTCCATCCAAAAAGATACCAAAAAGCCACGAAGGCCTCATACAAATTTTTACACCAACTCACCAGTCTAGAAATATTCTTGATTTTAGTTTTCTGTAAAAGGAAGCTATTGAGATGGCTTTGTCTGTCCGTCCGCACTTTTTCTGTCCGCCCTCAGATCTTAAAAACCACTGAGGCTAGAGGGCTGCAAATTAGTATGTTGATCATCCACCCTCCAATCATCAAATATACCAAATTGCAGCCCTCTAGCCTCTGTATTTTTTATGTTATTTAAGGTTAAGTTTAGCCATGGATCGTGCGCCTGGCACTGCCGGAGGTACCAGCCGCCGACGCATCTTCACTTGAACGCATCTGGGGAGCAACTGAGCGCTGCCCGGTACTGACTGAGAGTTTCATACTGCAGCACATCGAGAGTTTCATACAGTATTATACGCTGTACAGAAAACTCCATTGCGCCGAAGAAACTTCGGCTCATTTTTCACTCGTTTATGTTTGCGCATGCTAAATTCATGCGGTTAGTTGTGGTCTCTCCTGGTTTCGTATGTTTGTTTTCGTGCGTTTCTTAATCCGTGGATTTCTTTCGAAAATTTGACCAGACGTGGATCTTACAACCAAGGTCTAGACCTTGCTTACAGCTAACGTGTGTTTAAATTTTGGGAAAGATAAGAATGTAACTTTTACAAAGAAGAATATTTTCTGAGGTAAACTACTCAGCTTGATATATGCAGTAGTAAGCTACGGTCTTTGTCATAGAAGCCAGTATCTCATAATCCCATACCAGGCAAGTTTCCCTTTTGATAGCATCGGTAGTATAGGAAGTCTCCGTGTTGTTATTATTATTATTATTATTATTATTATTGACACTATACTAAAATCAGATAGGAAACTTTAATAAAGACAAATTTTAGAGGAGTTTCATGTAAGAAATATCTATCTGTATATCTATATATATATATATATATATATATATATATATATATATATATATATATCTGTATATATAATATATATTTATATATATATATATAAAACATTTGTAAATTCATATATATCACCTTGAATTCGTTAATTATCTATTAATACTCATATTAAAAACAAATTTAAAGGGCATTTCATATATATATATATATATATATATATATATATATATACTATATATTGTATATTTGTATATGAAATATCCGTAAATTCATATACATCACCTTGACTTCGTTAATTATCTATTAATATCTCTTATTCCTCTTTTTTTTTTTTAACCGAATTCATATCACGATCAAATTAGCGTCCCTCTGAAACGACCCGCATAAAAAAAGGGGGAAAAAAAGAAAGAAATATTAGCGCTCTAAGTATTCAATTATGTTCTGGTTTGATTACGCCAGCTGCATTATGGATGTTGTTAGGTCTCTAATAGACCATCACGAGATTATAGCTCGTAAAAAGCGGTAATGGATGAATTACGTATAGCTCGGCTATTTGATATCCGTCCATGGCTTTTTCATTGCAGTTGGCGATTGCGCCCTCAGCTTCTTTTTTTAATTTGGGTCCGAATAATGTTTGCCGAAATTTTGTGCGATCAGCGTATATAAGGTTGCACATCAGCAAAATTGTTCTCGAAAAACTGGTATTTTTCCAAAACTCTGTTTTAGTGCGTTATTAGTATTGTTGAAAACCAAGTAAAATTTTGTGCAAGTGAGGGGTCTTTATTATTATTATTATTATTATTATTATTATTATTATTATTATTATTATTATTATTATTATTATTTCAGATCAGTTAAATGATTCCTAGAACTATTCCATACTGCTCATAATAGACAATAAAAAGAGATATTTGCATGCCAGTATTACTGATATAAAACTATCGACATTAACAGTTTATGGTAAACTCAGTTTTCATGGGTTTTTCTTGTGCGTTGCATCTCGTGATGGACAGAGAGAGAGAGAGAGAGAGAGAGAGAGAGAGAGAGAGAGAGAGAGAGAGAGAGAGAGAGAGAGAGCCCCAGATAATATGACAATCCTCTGTGTCACTTTATACCTCACTTGCTATGCCAGCAGTATAGCACATGCTTATAGAATAGGGAGTGGGGATTAACTCCCAGAGTATCTGACAGTCCCATATCTCAATCTATATCTCGCTTCCTATGCCATCAGCATTGCACAGTCTTATAGAAAGAGGAAGAGAGAGAGAGAGAGAGAGGGGGGGGTGAACTCCCAAAATATCTGCCAATCCAGTGTCTCACTCTGTATCTTGCTTCTTATGCCTTTATTATATATAGCTCATGCTTAGAGAGAGAGAGAGAGAGAGAAAGTGGAACTCCCAGAATTTCTGATAATCCTGTCTCACTCCGTATGTCGCTCCCTATGCCAGCATTATAGCACATGCTTACAGAGAGAGAGAGAGAGAGAGAGAGAGAGAGAGAGAGAGAGAGAGCTCCCCCAAACCATTTGGCTTCGATTTTTATTTCCAGCGTTTCTGTAATCATAATTTCCCTTTCCGTTTTATTCCCTCAGCCGCTCAGAAATTTTATTTTGGCTGTGTCATCTCACCGTTCTTTTCTGTCTGCGATTAATGTTTTGTCCCATCTCGCTCTCTCGCTCCTCCAGATTCCAGTCAGCAGACGGCGGTATTTTAGCCTTCTTTAGAGGGCCAACGTAAGAGGTATGTAACCTCACCTTGAAAGAAATAAAGCTTTGGTTAGAACAATGCCGACCTGGCTGAAAGCCAGTTTCTCTCACTCTTTCTGTCTCTTTATTTCAGCTCCTTTCTTTTCTCTGTTTTAGATCCTAATCTCTCTCTCTCTCTCTCTCTCTCTCTCTCTCTCTCTCTCTCTCTCTCTCTATTTCGGCTCCTTTCTTTTCTCTATTTTAGATCCTAATCTCTCTCTCTCTCTCTCTCTCTCTCTCTCTCTCTCTCTCTCTCTCTCTCTCGGCTCTTTTCTTTTTCTATTCTCTTTTAGATCCTCTCTCTCTCTCTCTCTCTCTCTCTCTCTCTCTCTCTCTTAGCTCATCCCTTTCTCTCTCTGGCCATATGGTTATTTTAGCTCTTTTCCGTCCTCTCTCTTTTTATTTGTTTTGCTTCCTTTCCTTACTGTGTCTCATTCTCTCCAAAAGAGCTTCACAGTCATTTAATCGTTTCATCTAAAGTCTATTAGATGCTTTAATTAGGGAACTTGGAATCAAGGTATTCCGAGATTTAGAAGAAAAACTAGTGTTCCCAAATACTTGAAATACTTCCTGTAAAGTATGTCAAGAAGCAGTTGTCTTGATCGGAGAACGTGGAGATTAAGTTGCAACAACTTCCAAAGCATTCTAATTATTGCAGCTGAAAATGGTAGTTGCATCTTACGCAAGTGATGCTTCCGGTATAAATGCTCTTTCGTTCCCTTTTATGCAGAACTATAGTCTATCCTTCTTTCCATTTTTACAAATTCTAATTGTTAAAAGTTTAAGAGCAAAGATATTGACGGTTTAAATCGCTGTGCACCGTTACCGTAGATTTTCTGAACTCAAGTCATTGTTTATATCTGTAATTGTGTATTTGTCCAATAATACAAAAATATTTTGCGATAATTAGGCAAGTTTATTTCTTGGCAGGTATCTATGTTACGTATGGAAGCAGCATATGTGGAAAAACATTACGTTTTATAAAGTGTTACATGTATTTCTGATTACTTATTTCGTGTATATTTCTTTTTACTTTGTGCACAACTCTTTTACATTTTAACCTAAAGGAGGATTTTAGGCTGGTTTTCAAGGAATTTTTACACATTTATAAAATAATAATTATATTGATAATAATGATGATAACGACAATAATACATTTAAAAGGTTTATGTTTATGTCTCGGACTACATGTAGAGTTTTGTTTGTGAGAGTATCGTTTGAAAAGGTTCCCCACAACACATGTATATCCCAAACTCTAAATCAACCTTTTATACTTTAAGGATAAAGCTTTGAAACACCCCTCCCACCAAAATAAAATAAAAAAAAATCAATAGTTTTCATTGCCGTTTTTCATTTCAGCATTTTTTCAAACATTTTTCCTAAGACTAGATTCTGAATTTTACATTTTTGCGATAACAGAAAAATATCTTGGCGTAATCCCAACGTAATATCCGTGAGTCTTAAAATCTTGTGGTGATGGTCAGGAGTAAAAGTGACGAGCGTGAAAAATGAATGAAAAAAAACAAAAAACTGACTGGACATTTTTGGGTGAGCAGATGGCTCCAGCCGAACGTACGAAAATTAAAACATAAGTGGGAAGGTAAAAATAAGTCTGCTGATGCGAATGGAACGGAGAGATTGGTGCATCGGCGCGTAGGAACGAAAATGTGGAACAGAAGGAACGGCATACGGGATCGTGCATATCTGGCTTACTTCCCAGAGAGTTCCTCCGATGAAAATCCACGTGTTCTAAAGAATGCGTGTTTATTTATTTGCATATGAAAAAGGACATACGACTTCGCGACAGCTTTCGTCATGACTAAGTTTACAGTTTAACCAGACCACTGAGCTGATTAACAGCTCTCCTTAGGGCTGGCCCGAAGGATTAGATTTATTTCACGTGGCTAAGAACCAATTGGTTACCTAGCAACGGGACCTACAGCTTATTGTGGAATCCGAACCACATTATAACGAGAAATTAATATCTATCACCAGAAATAAATTTCTCTAATTCTTCATTGGCCGGTCGGAGAATCGAACGCGGGCCCAGCAGAGTGCTGGCCGAGAACGATACCAACCCGTCCAATGAGAAACTTCGTCATGACTATGAATATTTAAACGGTGTATAGAGAATTTCCGTTTGGCGAGAACTTAACCGTCATGGTGTGTGTGCGAGGATTGCTCTTATTCTGCAAGGCGTGAATATTTTCCTCCTTGTGTAGCTTACATTAGGAAGAGGTGTATTCTCTCGTGGCTAAGTTATATTTTTATTGTCTGTTTCGAAACTTCCATTTCTAAGAGAAAAGCCGACTTCTAAGATGAACTTCCGAAACTTGGAAAACAGTCGTCCAGACGTACAGTCTCCATTTCCTCAGCGCCAGAAGGTTTATTTTACACCTATATAACCATTTATCCTCAATCCTCATGTCAGCATTTCACTCCAGCTGTAATTACATAAAAATCGACTTACCCATTGTCTTGCTAACCTGGATTGGAGATTTTCCCCCTCTTTCATCCGTGGCGAGAACTTCTTTTGATAAAGATGAGGTTTAATGGTTGGTAACTAGATTGAATAAATAATGAGGGTATTGTTTTCACCTGCAATTACCTTGTT
>NC_089791.1:44004882-44017382 GCF_040412425.1 Macrobrachium rosenbergii
CCTATTTCCAACCGTTTGAAGTTATATTACCTGTCTACACGAAACTTACTTTCAAATGAACGTCGAAAGACCTGTACCTCTCACGATATTTTTATATATATGGAAAAATATCACAGCGCTACTGACCCCGAAAAATACGACGATTCAGAGCGCTCCCAGATTTCAATAATTTCGAACCGTTTTTCAAACACGCTTCCCACCGCGTTCGGTCGAAGATTTTGTCGATGTTCCAATCGTTTTTGAAATATGTTTTCCATTACGTTTACGGGGGAAGGGTTGCGGCGGGGAGGAGGGCGGGGGAGAAATTTGCGACGTGCTGAAAAGAGAAATAAAAAGAGAGAGAATAAAAAGGTGACGATAGAGATAAGAGAAAATGCCAAGGAATAAAAGTTGCAGTTGTCGAGAAATGCCATCCCGAAGGAGCCCTTAGGTCCTCGATATCTCAGGCGGCTCTCTCGACTTATTGGGTCGTTGCACTTCGCTTTCAAATACCGCTGCCATAAAGGTGCAGTATTCCATTGGCTCTTTTTTTTTTTCCTGTACAGCAGTTTTAATACCCTCTGTGTGCGGATGTGTATATTACATATAAGTATGTATATATCTTCTTTTTCTTTTAACGTGCTTTTTTCCCATTTGTATGGGGTAAGCACGATGCCTTCTTTTGAAGGACTTTGATTTGGCTTTGGGGTAGACTTTGTAGTCTCGATCGGCTGTATATATATATATATATATATATATATATATATATATATATATATATATATATATATATATATATATATTAATATATATATATATATATATATATTAATATATATACTGTATATATATATATATATATATATATATATATATATATATATATATATATATATGTTTATGTATATGGCGTGTACAGATTGATAGATAAACAGATATGTGTCTACGTTTATAGTGAAAGTTTTCAATTAACTTGCATAATACGGACGCAACCCCATGTTGGTACTTTGTATTCATAAGTTATTCAAGGTGTGCACAGTGAGAATAACGTGATATCTCCGTAGAAGTGGAGAGAGAGAGAGAGAGAGAGAGAGAGAGAGAGGCGCGGGATGAAACAACAGAAATTCCTAGAAATTGAATGTAATCAATGTTCAAAGTCTTTAGCCTTGATTAGAAACCTAGACTAAGGTATTAGTCTTCCATCCTTAGTGATCTCTCACCCTCCTATAACTGAGAGTAGGCTTAAGGATTGAATACACTACAGAGAAGCAAGAGGGATTTATTCACACATGAATATTAACTTGCAATTTAATATATACGTCTTATCCCAAGATTAGCTAGAATATTAATTTGAATAACCCAGCGGCACGTGTATACCGAGAGAGATGCTAAGCAGGAGAAAATAATTGAATAAAGTTGGATGTACACTTTAGAAAAACTTAATAAATTTCGAAATTATCTGTAAAAAATAATTGCATAAACCTCGAAATTTACTTTTCGGAAATTGGATATATTTCGAAATTCATGGGAAAAAATTATAGAATAGATTTCTAAATTCGTTTGAAAAAATAATTCAGTAAATTCCGAAATTCATTTAAAAAACTGAATAATTTTCGAAATTCACTTTAAAAAATTATTAAATAAATTATGAAATTCGCTTGAAAAAATTAATTTAATAAATTCCGAGATTCACTTTGAAAAAACTTAATAATTTTCGAAATTCACTTGAAAAAATTATTGAATAAATTTAGAAATTCGCATAAAAAAAATCGAATAAATTTAGAAATTCACTTGAAGAAAATAATTGAATAAATTCAGAAATTAACGTGGAAAAAATAATTGAATAAGTTTTTAAATTCAAATGGACAAAAATAATTGATTAAATTTCTAAATTCACTTAAAACAAATATTTGAATAAATTTCGAAATTCACATGAAAAATATAATTGAATAAATGAATAAATTCAGAAATTCACGTGAAAAAAAAATTAAATTTCCGAAATCCACTTAAAAAAATAATGGAATAAATTTCGTAATTCACTTAAAAAAACTGAATAAATTTCGGATTTGCCTTTTGAGGTGAAAGAGGTATAACCGAAATGGTTGGTATTAGTGCAGCCTAAAGATTTGAGGATGATTTGATATTCTTGATGATTTTCTTTGCATAAGAGGAATGTTAGTAAACGTATATCCTTATTGGTGTTAAATATTAGAGGGGTTTATGAAGGAGTGCAGACAATGAGAGCATAAAGCAGGGAGAAAGGGAAAAAGTAAAAAAAAAAAGTGATAAAAGAGTTTATGAAAGAATACTAAAATTCTTTTTATCTATTTCATTTTACATTCATAAAGAAAGTTAGGCGTGAATGTAATTTAGTAAGTCTGAATAGAAAAGAGAGAAAAAAAGTAATTTACAGAATATGAAGATAAATACATTCAGTTATGCACTTTTCAGAAAAATCGCAAGTAAAAAAGCCTCATTTTGCTCACCACTTGCTCAAAATCAAGAGGAATTTACACCTTGTTTTTATGAATGCTAACGAGAGGCTAAAATGGAAGTCAGTCTTGAATCTTAAAACAGAAGTGCAGCATTTCACTTCTCCTATCTGTGTGTGTGTCTGTGGGCGGGTGTGGGCGTGTTTGTGGCTCTCATTCTGATGTAAATACTTTAATCTGCATGTGAGTGCCTTAAAAGTGGTCATTATTTCTGATGTCATTTTTGTATCATTGTCGTCATTCTGATACATACCTCTTGATTCCTTTATGTATCATTGTCGTCACTCTGATACATACCTCTTGGTTCCTTTATGTATCATTGTCGTCACTCTGATACATACCTCTTGGTTCCTTTATGTATCATTGTCGAGAGCTGTTAATCAGCTCAGTGGTCTGGTAAAACTAAGGTATACTTAACTTTGTCGTCACTCTGATACATACCTCTTGGTTCCTTTAGGTATCATTGTCGTCACTGATACATACCTCTTGGTTCCTTTATATATCATTGTCGACACTCTGGTACATACCTCTTGGTTCCTTTATGTATCATTGTCGTCACTCTGATACATACCTCTTGGTTCCTTTATGTATCATTGTCGTCATTCTGATACATACCTCTTGGTTCCTTTATGTATCATTGTCGTCACTCTGATACATACCTCTTGGTTCCTTTAGGTATCATTGTCGTCACTGATACATACCTCTTGGTTCCTTTATATATCATTGTCGACACTCCTGGTACATACCTCTTGGTTCCTTTATGTATCATTGTCGTCACTCTGATACATACCTCTTGGTTCCTTTTATGTATCATTGTCGTCATTCTGATACATACCTCTTGGTTCCTTTAGGTATCATTGTCGTCACTCTGATACATACCTCTTGGTTCCTTTAGGTATCATTGTCGTCACTGATACATACCTCTTGGTTCCTTTATATATCATTGTCGACACTCTGGTACATACCTCTTGGTTCCTTTATGTATCATTGTCGTCACTCTGATACATACCTCTTGGTTCCTTTATGTATCATTGTCGTCACTCTGATACATACCTCTTGGTTCCTTTATGTATCATTGTCGTCACTCTGATACATACCTCTTGGTTCCTTTATGTATCATTGTCGTCACTCTGATACATACCTCTTGGTTCCTTTATGCATCATTGTCGTCACTCTGATACATACCTCTTAGTTTCCTTTAGGTTATCATTGTCATCACTCTGATACATACCTCTTGGTTTCTTTATGTATCATTGTCGTCACTCTGATACATATCTCTTGGTTCCTTTATGTATCATTGTCGTCACTCTGATACATACCTCTTGGCCCCTTTCAATTTCACACGCCCACACCAATGTGATCAACCGTATTCTTTTTATTGTGGGCCACAATGGAGGTCGATTCACTACTGTGACGTTTTCACTTTGAAAAATTAATAAAATATATTTCGAAATTCACTTGAAAAAAAAGTAATTGAATATATTTCGAAATTCACTTAAAAAAATAATTTATTTCGAAATTCACTTGAAAAAAAAATCGTTAAATATATTTCGAAATCCACTCGAAAAAAATAATTGAATATATTTCGAAATTCGCTTGAAAAAAAATCATTGAATATATTTCGAAATTCACTCGAAAAAAATAATCAAACATATTTCGAAATTTATTTGAACAAAAATCATTGAATATACTTCGAAATTCACTTGAAAAAAAATCATTGAATATATTTCGAAATTCACTTGAAAAAAAAATCATGATTATATTTCTAAATTCACTTGAAAAAAAAATTGAATATATTTCGAAATTCACTTGAAAAAAAAATTTTAATGTATTTCGAAATTCACTTGAAAAAAAAAAGTAATTGAATGTATTTCAAAATTCTCATGAAAAAAATAATTGAATATCTTTCGAAATTCAATTTTAAAAAGTAATGTATTTCGAAATTCACTTGAAAAAAATCATTAAATATATTTCGAAATTCACTTGAAATTATCAGTGAATGTATTTCGAAATCCATTGAAAAAATCATTGAATATATTTCGAAATTCACTTACAAAATCATTGAATATATTTCGAAATTAAAAAATCATTTAATGTATTTCGAAATTCACTTGAAAAAAATCATTGAATATATTTCAGAATTCACATGAAAAAAAATTTAAAATAATTCGAAATTCACTTGAAAAAAAGGTAATTGAATGTTTTCGAAATTCACTTGAAAAAACTAATTAAATATCTTTCGAAATTCACTTTTGAAAATATATTTCGAAATTCACTTGGAAAAAATCATTCAATATATTTCGAAATTCACTTGAAATTATCAATGAATGTAATTCGAAATCCATTGAAAAAATCTATATTTCAAAATTCACTTACAAAATCATTGAATATATTTCGAAATTAAAAAAAATCATTTAATATATTTCGAAATTCACTTGAAAAAATGCTAATTGAATGTATTTCGAAATTCACTTGAAAAAAATAATTGAATATCTTTCGAAATTCACTTTAAAAATAATATATTCCGAAATTCACTTGAAAAAATCATTAAATATATTTCGAAATTAACTTAAAATTATTATCAGTGAATGTATTTCGAAATCCATTGAAAAAATCATTGAATATATTTCGAAATTCACTTACAAAATCATTGAATATATTTCGAAATTTAAAAAATCCTTTAATGTATTTCGAAATTCACTTGAAAAAAATCATTGAATATATTTCAGAATTCACTTGCCCATATAAGTGGAAGAGATGAAAAATTCAAGAGTAAATCATGCCCAATCCTAATGATTTCGGACCCTAATATTTCTGCCAACATGTTGGGCGAGGTTTAGCCGAAATGGCTGTTATCAGTGTAGCCTAAAGACTTTAGGATAATTCGTTTTTCATGGTCCGTTTCTTCGCTTTTTAGTTAGAGAATTAGATGATATCAGTAAACATATAGGCTTTATGAATGTTGAATATCAGAGATTTTACGAAGGAATGCTGATGGTGAGAGCACAGAGCAGAGAAAAAAAGGAAAAAGTAAGAAATTATGAACAGTTGGGTGATAAAAGAGTTTATGGAAGAATACTAAAATTCTTTTTATCTGTTTCATTTTGTATTCATAAAGGAATATACGCGTGGAATGAAATAAGTCTGAGTGGAGAATAAAAAGAACTTTTCGAATATGAAGGTAAATACATTCAGTTATGCACTTTTCAGAAAAATCGTTAGTAAAAAAGCCTCTTTTGGTTCATTACTTCCTCAAAATCAAGAGGAATTTACGTCTTTTGTTTTATAAATGCTAATGAGAGGCTAAAAAGGAAGCCAGTCTTGAATCTTAAAACAGAAGTGCCAGCATTTTATTTCCCCTTTTATGTGTGTGTGCACGTCTGTCTGTGGGCGGACGTGGGCGTGTTTACGGCTCTAATTTTTTTGTAAATACTTTAATCTTCATGTCAGTGCCTTGGAAATGGCCATTCTTCCTGTGAACTCTGATATTATTTATATGTATCATTATCGCAGTTTTTACATATATCTCCTGGTTGCTTTCAATTTCACATGCACAAATCAGTGTGATCGATTACTGGATTACTTTTTATTGTGGGCCACTATGTAAATAGATTCACTCCTGTTAACTTTTAGTTTTCTGTAAAAAAAACTTTTGTGCCGGCTTTGTCTGTCTGTCCGCACTTTTTCTGTCCGCCCTCAGATCTTAAAATCTTCTGAGGCTAGAGGGCTGCAAATTGGTATGTTGATCATCCACCCTCCAGTCATCAGACATACCAAATTGCAGCCCTCTAGCCTCAGTAGTTTTTATTTTATTTAAGATTAAGGTTATCCATAATCGTGCTTCTGGCAACGATGTAGGATATGCCACCACCGGGCCGTGGTTAAAGTTACATGTGCCGCGGCTCATTCAGCATTATACCGAGACCACCAAAAGATAGAGCTATTTTCGGTAGCCTTGATTATACGCTGTACAGAAAACTCGATTGCGCCGAAGAAACGGGTGGCTTTTATACTGTAATCGCCACGTCTCTGCTGTCTCCGAACGATCACAGGAACAGGCATCGATCAGAGGATCTCTCTCTCTCTCTCTCTCTCTCTCTCTCTCTCTCTCTCTCTCTCTCTCTCTCTCTCTCTCTCAAGGGAAAAACCCCGTTTTTATGCAGTTAAGAACTAAACCAACAATCTCGCCGTCTGTGATGATAGTATGCAACGCAACGGCTCTTAGAAAACAAGTATGCAAAGTAATTGCTCACATTTCCATCCTTCATTCTGAAGAAGTTTATTTATAATTACGTATTATTCGAAGATCCTTTGAGCAATTATACTCATGAGAAAAAATACAAGCCACTTTGCCTCGATAAAATTACTATTCCACTTTCCGCCATGACAGAATTACCCAAAAAGGGAAATGATAACATTTAAATCATTTTCATCCCGGGAAATGTCTTGAAGTCACCCTTTATTAGGAAATAGAGTTAACTTTGACTTCTCCAGGAATGGAATTGAATTTAGCCCCGAGTGAATGTAACGGGAAATAGTTACGAATTCTAATCTTACTCATTCTTTTGAGCTCGGATGTTTGATCTGATATTAGTCTTTAATTTGGTATTATTTATATTTCGACGACTCCTGATTTTCTTATTTGCTTGTCATTTCCTGTACGGTGGATCTTGCCAGTGGTATTGGCGTCGTTGCTTTAGTCTGCTTTCTTGATTTTGAAACTTAAGAGCAGAATCTGATGAAACATTAAAGAAAGGTTTTTATAATTCACGAAATGAATATTCAGGTTATCTTAAGTCAGTTCTGAACCGGATGTTGTTATAAATAACTTTATTATTATTATTATTATTATTATTATTATTATTATTATTATTATTATTATTATTATTATTATTATTCAGAGGATGAACCCTATTCAAATGGAACAAGCCCACAGGGGCCACTGACTTGAAATTCAAGCTTCCAACGAATGTAGTGTTCATTTAAAAGAAGTAACAGAAGGTAACAAGAAATACAGAGAGAAGAGATCAGTTATTAGAAAAGAAAAAAATGAATTAACAGATTAATAAACAAACATATAAAAATTTAATAAGTCATTATTAAAATGCAGGGGAGACTGCAGTAATGATAGATTATCCCAGTTAAAACTGAAATATATATTATATAATTTGACACAATATCACTTGTTTTCGAACTCATTAAATACTTTGAAATGGGTGAATATAATTTTCATAATTTGTACGTGCCTCAGCTGAAGGAGTTACGTCTACAATATTTCCGATAAAAATACCGAAATAGATTTGAAAAGGTAAATTATCTTTTACTGAAGGTCTCGGATTTCAGGTTCAAGTTAATCCTTCCCCTTTCCCGTCAGTGTACCCGACTCGGTGCACTGTAGGCATTACTTAAGGTTGTTTGCAGCCCCCCCTTGGTCCCCTAGCTGCAACCCCTTTCATTCCTTTTAATGTACCCCGTTCATATTCTCTTTCTTCCATCTTACTTTCAACCCTCTCCTAACTGTTGACTCATAGTGCAGCTGCGAGGTTATCCTCTTGTTACAGCTTTAAAACCTTTTTGCTGTCAATTTCCGTTTCAGCGCTGAATGACCTCATAGGTCCCATCCCTTGACCTTTGGCCTAAAGTTTGTATTCCTAAGTTAAACCTAGAAATTGGAAAAAATAACAGTGTGTCAATATTTTTCATGTATTTTCCCCATTTTCCTTGTTAAAATCAGTAAATATACAATATGTAATAGGCTATCTGTTTTTCCCGTAACTATATATAACAACATTATAGCCGTATTTTAGCTCTTTTTTTTTTTACACTTTTTCCCCGGCTTGCAACATGGCCGGATTGCAAGCAAAGTCCATATATGGCCATTTTGCATGCATATTGGTCAATTGCTCGGCAATAGACTGCATTTTACCCTACACCTGTCCAATTTTTGGACGATAGGTGGTTCCGGGTAGAGGCGTCCTTCCTGAAAGTTAGAGCGTTCTATTTATATGCGTTTTATTCACTCACAGGGTGAGGTTGCAACCTTTAAGCTTCAGATAACATTCTACACTTAGTTAAGTGGTTATGGATTTCACAGCACCCACCCGTACGGTGTAGAGAAGTTTAGTGTATTATTATTATTATTATTATTATTATTATTATTATTATTATTATTATTATTATTGTTGTTGTTGTTGTTGTTGTTTTTGTTATGGTTTAAAATTTACACTCATTCATATATAGAATAAGTATTAAATGCCATTGCACTACTAAACCAGCTTGTATAGGACTGAATATCCATATGTGAGGAAAGAAAACCTGAAGAAAAGAGAAAGTACATAAATTTAAAATAAATAAATCAATTTAACTCAGCACATGCATAAATATATCCTCTATATTCTGCTGTATAGAATACGGTGGGTACACGTATATTTACTTTTTCAGTGTGTAACGCTGAAAGTCTGTGGGCTATGATATCTGGTAACACTGGTAGATCCCGTAGTGGGGTAGTGCCGTCAGTGCGCTTTATGCGGTGCACTGTAGGCATTACTTAGGTCCTTTGCAGCGTCCTTTCGGCCCCTAGCTGCAACCCCTTTCATCCCTTTTATTGTATCTCTGTTCGTATTCCTTCTTCCATCTTACTTTCCACCCTCTCCTAACAATTGATTCATAGCGCAACTGCTTTGAGGTTTTCCTTCTGTTACGCCTTTCAAACCTTTTTGCTGACAATTTCCGTTTCATCGTTGAATGACCTCATGGGTCCCAGCTCTTGGCCATTGGCCTAAATTCTATATAAGTTAGAAACACTGGTGGATTAGCAGGATACCAAAGATTAGAAATGGTTTACCAATTATTTGTACAAAATTACAACAAGGAACAGGAGACCTTTATACATGATCATTTAAATAATGAACCCAAAGATCAAAGCTTTTACTGAAGAAATGTACTCAGGATCCAGTAACTATTGATTGTCTCAGGTATTCTGATGAGATTTTCTCCTATTATTCATGCACAACTTTCTGACTCTACAGGGGTCGTCAAAAGTAATGTATTTATAATAACTGCCACAAGAGAGAATTGATATTGCTAGATAGTTTACTATAGTTAGTGAGCATAACGAAGTTCTTAATTCGCCTCTACACGTTTAAACAAACTAATACCTCCAGACGTTTTGCAGAAAAAGAATCTCTCTCTCTCTCTCTCTCTCTCAGTTTACTATAGAAAGTAATCATGACAAAGTTCTTAACTTGCCTCTACGCGTTGCAACACACTAATACCTCCAGACGGTTTGCAAAAATCTCTCTCTCTCTCTCTCTCTCTCTCTCTCTCTCTCTCTCTCTCTCTCTCTCTCTCTCTCTCTCTCTCCCCCAGGGTACGCTTTATTATGGATAAAGTCAACCTCTTTCATCCTCTTCCAAAAATTCATTCCACGCCTGTCTTCTTCTGTTTACTGCTATCTCCCACCACTTTATAACATTTTCCTGTTTTCCTATTTGGCATCCCATTTGCTACAACTACAGCAAACGTGATCAACATATTTGATCACAGAAATGAAAACCAGAGCAGGTTCCAGCATCTACACGATGATTCGTTCATTCGCTAGTGTCATTTATGGAGAAACAAATCCACAGTTATGTATGGGTACACATATTTAGAAATAAATCTCTGCAGAGAGCTCTCGGCGTTCGATTCCCCTTTTCAATCTGGCGCGGTGATGTAATTTAGAAACACTTGCCAAGCAAGAACGCAAAGACTCAAAACATACGAAACTGTTTATAAAACAAGGAACCGGTCTTTAAAAGAACCATTTCAAGACTCGTGCTACAATGGGTATTTTTTAGTGTCATATATCTTTAAGGAATCGGGTTGCGCTTTGTTAATTGAAAAGTCAAAAGAGTATCAGAGGGAGGAATGAGATTTTTATGTATATTTCGAGAGCGATTCTTTTTTCGGAATAGCTTTTTGATTATTGGCTATATGTGAGTTTTGGTCAGTATTCCAAAGGGGACGTATCCTGGGCTGATATCAGTTAACCCAGTCCAATCTTAACCATTCTTGTAAAGATTACAATTGTTATTACTCATAAAACTAAATTACTGAAACTGTATATCAGTTCCAAAGAATTTGCTGTGAATAGCACCGGATCAGAATGGTACCAGTAAAGCTTTTACTGTGATCGGTTTATTCTTTATTAGTGACTGTAATGATAAAAGAAAGGTATTTGTAAAATTGGTTTGTTTATATGAAGTATAATTTTTTTTTTTTTTTTTTATTTTGTAAGTCGGGAGCTTGAATCGACTTTCAGTACCGCAATCCTTATTTGGGTCATTTTTCACTCGTGTTTTTTATGAGATTGTAAACATTACCGCCGTCCATTTGTCATTAAATTAAAGCTGAACTCATGCATTTCAAAATATATTTTATATGCATATGCCAATTCCAGTTATACATAAATTTTTTTAATTTTTATTGTAGATTTTATCCAGGAAGTTTTTTAATTTCTTCAATTTTTATTGCCGCATTATGGCTTTCTTTACTAGGAACGTCCCTTCTGTGTTCATTATAACTGTCGTTATTATTATAGATATCACAAACAGTAGTAACAATCATATCGCGACAAACGTTACTGAATTCTTATGTTTTCGAAAGGACTTTGAGCGTAATAAGAATTCAAAGTAATTTTCTTCAAAATCGTGATTCTTCTAACCGTCCAATAAGCATTAGATCATACCTACAGTGGATTAAAGCAGGTGTGACCTCATCTGTAGAGATCCACGATCCTTTCTACATACATTGACTCCTCTACAGGTAATGATAAGGGTGAGATCATGCAGTGGGTTACAGCAGGCATAACTTCGTCGGCAGAGGCCCACAGACCCCAATATTTCAGGCACCAATTTCACGGTAAGTCTTCATTCTGTATTGCATTTGATTCTGATTGCTTCCCCTGGACGGTCATTTGATATTTGCAGAAGCAGTGTTTGCATTCTCCATTAGTGTATTGTAACTTTTTTTTGGACAGTTTTTTATTTTGTAGTACAAACTATAGATGTACGTGGACATTCCTCTTTGCGTAATAAAAATTACAGATAGAATTATATTTTCCCCACCTGTAATGCAGGCATGCAGACATGCAAATAAATAATAAGAGTTCACGAACATCTGCAAATTGGGTGAAGGGTCAAGCTCTCTCTCTCTCTCTCTCTCTCTCTCTCTCTCTCTCTCTCTCTCTCTCTCTCACACAATAAAGGATTGGGTGAAGGGTCAAGCGATCTCTCTCTCTCTCTCTCACACAATAAAGGATTGAGGATTGGGTGAAGGATCAAGTGCTCTCTCTCTTTCTCTCTCTCCACACAATAATGGATTGGGTGAAGGGTCAAGCGATCTCTCTCTCTCTCTCTCTCTCTCTCTCTCTCTCTCTCTCTCTCTCTCTCTCTCTCTCTCTCTCTCTCACGTCCGCACAATAAAGGCTTCAGTGAAGATCAAGCCCTCTCTCTCTCTCTCTCTCTCTCTCTCTCTCTCTCTCTCTCTCTCTCTCTCTCTCTCTCTCTCCACACAATAAAGGCTTGGGCTTACTTGCCCTATAAATGAAGGCATTTGTAAAAGATTGTGTTACGCTAATGAAGTATTTATTTATTTATAATTTTCACAGACATCCCATATTTCGTTTGGCAGATGTAGATGACGCTCGGTCATTAATAAAATTTCACCTTAATGTTTCCAGGGGGGGGTTGCCACCAGTGCACCTCACTCGTTGCACTGTAGGCATTACTTAGGGTTCTTTGCAGCGTCCACTTTGACCCTAGTTGCAACCCCTTTCATTCCTTTTACTATACCTCCGTTCATTTTCTGTTTCTTCCATCCTACTGTCCACCCTATCCTAACAGCTGATTCATAGTGCATCCGTGAGGTTTTCCACCTGTTACACCTTTCAAGCCATTTTACTGTCGATTTCCGTTTCAGCGCTGAATGACCGCATAGGTCCCAACGCTTGGCCTTTGGCCTAAATTCCGTTTCCTTCTATTCCATGTC